>NC_063057.1:28356528-28550455 GCF_018812025.1 Megalobrama amblycephala | reverse complement strand
GGCTGGAGCATGTTTATTATGTTTTGTGGTCCAGGCTGCACCAGGTAGTTTTTGTTGCCATTTTTGGAGCTTTTGGCGACCGCGGTTTTTTACAGTGTGTTCAGGGGACAGGCAGCTAGCTGATAGTGAGGAGATGTTTGCTGTATGTGACAAAAAATATTTTGGCCTAGAAACGTGTGACATCGCTTAGATTATAATTACTTGGTGTTGCTGTGACTTCATCATTCCAGACTCACTATTGGCCAATTCAGTGGTTAAGGGTGGCCATTTTGGGGTTGCCATCATTGTAGTCCTTGATCTGCAACACTTAAGCATTTAAGAATCAATCTAACACTTTGCTGAAAGTTGTTTTCTTTAAAAACTTTTTTTTAAAAAGTCTCTTTTTACTAAGAATTTTCTGACATTTAAGTCAAAACTTAAGACTACTCTTAAAAGCATTTCTGAGAAGTTTTATACATAAGGGCCCTCTCTATATTGCGCATCGAGAATAGTTTAAGTGGCCAAAGACTCTCCAAAGATCACAGCTGTAGAACTGCAGAAATTAGTTGAGTCTTGGGGACAGAACGCCTAAAAAAAATATTGAACAGCACCTATCCATCACCACAAGTTGTTCAGGAGGGTTTCAAGAAAAATCCTCCTCGGTCATCCATAAACAAACTCCATCATATTCAGTTGTGACGACTGGAACTTCAAACAGGACAGGTTCTGTTGTCAGATGAAATTAAAATAAGAGCTTTTTGGCAGGAAAACCCACCAGATAGGTTCAATGCACACAAAGATAAAAAGTACCCCCAAAATACCCCATCACGGTTAAATATACTGCTGTATATTTAATGTTGTGGGCCTATTTTTCTGCTATAGGTCCTGGACATCTTGCTCAGATACATGGTATGGATACATGGATTCTAGCAAGTACCAACAGAGGTTTCTTCTGCTAGAAACCATATAATGGGCCGTGGTTGAATCTTCCATCAGATCTGTACTCTGGTGAGTTTGAACGAGTGTGCGGAGTTCTGATGCTGGTGGAATTGCTGAATCCGTGACAATTACCTATTTTTGTAATTTTTATGGCTATGAATACTTAGTCTCTTGGTCTACTCATTCTCCCACGGTGAAAACCCTTCTGTGGACATGTATTGCACTCAATACATGTTAAACAAAATTGGCTAATGTGTTTCTGTCTGTGAAAACTTAGCTAAAGTTGAATAATATAATTGTGAGATTAGAAAGATGTTACCCTTTCCTCATTCCCTGCATTTTTTTCAACATATCAATGAGGATGTGCATTATCCCAAGGTGAAAACCCTTCTGTGGACATTAATTGCACTCAATCTTAACACTCTTGAGCACCTGTGGTGGATTCTTTTTTGCCAATTTTGTTTAAATTAAGGATTGCAGAAATGAGTACACTCTAGATTTAATTCAACAAATGTATAATATTCTAGTACTTAGTATGCCATCCATAATTTTAAATATACTGCTCTGACCCTTCTTGTCACAGAGTGTACAAGTTCATGACAAATTGTCACATCTGTCCTGTTTATCTCCTGGATGATGAGCTTCTTAAATTTTTTGATCTTTAATAGGGAGTGTTGCTCAACTCGTCTCTACAGAATCCCCCACAGGAACTCAAGATTTTTAAGACTTGGTGAAATACATGCATATCCTCATTGTCATGTTAAAAAAAGGCCCAACAATGCAGGGAATGAGGAAAAGGTAACATCTTCTGTTTCAAGTTTGTGTATTAAAGTTTTTCTCGATTGCTTAAGCACACCCATTTCCCTAAACTATAAACACTATTCCCCTGTTTTGACACATGAATCAGATTTGTTGAACTGTCACTGCAAAGCTCTACGCACAAATCCCTTCATTTCTCATTGCCTACACCATGTTGTCATGTAGAAAGCACTAGCATTCAATATTGTTCACTCAAGTGAAATTTATCACACACCAGTCAGAACCTTCAATAGAGAGATAAAAGAGCCCGAGTCAGTTCATTCAGTTTTGGAAAAATGGATCCAGAGGGACGTGATTGAAAAGGTCGAGGACACTAGAGAGGAGGAGGAGGAAGAAGAGGGTGAGCAAGAGCAATAAGGAGTGGAGGAAGAGGTGAGGGAAGAGGACGAGGATAAGGGGCAAGGAGACAAGGAGTCTCAGATGAAATTCATGCCTCTAGTTGACCATGTCCTTGTCCATGGTGTGACTATGAGGGAGGCTGGGCAATGAGTTCAGCCAAACTTAAGTTGCTTCACCATCGCCTCGATCATAAGGATCTTCAGAGAGGAAAACAGGTAGGTGTACCTCAGTGTACTCTACTGTAAACTTCTGAGTGCTGTACTCTGTTACAACATATGCATCAAAGTGCCTTACATACAGATAGAGTTTCTGTCTGCTTCCATTTTGTAAAAAAGGATGTGTTACAGTTACAGTAATCAGTGCTTGTATTTTTGTAGGACACAGAGACGATGGAAAGGAAGAAGCCTGACTAGACATTTCAGTTGATGTGTGCCAGGGGTGGATCAGGCATGCAAGAGGATCAGGCATGCCCCATGGAATGGTTTTGAGTGTAGAGCTAATAGAGAAAATAGGATGTTTAGGGAATTGGGTGAGATGTTATGGATTTATGTTTAATGTTTTGAAAATATGAGGCATAATTTCAAGAAATGTGTTTAAGCAAGAGAGAAAAACTAAATTACACAATGGTGTGGGAATTCATGACAGCATTGATAAAGCACAACTCCCTCACACCTTCAGCACTCATACATCCCTATATAAGAGCTTCACTACCACTGAACTTTACTGTAGGAACCAGGCACTTCTCACTGTACTCCTCCTCTAGCATTTCTAGATCCAAAATGATTGACTTGGTCTCATGAGACCAGAGTATTGATTCCCAGAATCTATATTTTGTAAATATGGGCTTTGGAAATGGCTAACTGACTTTACTGTGCTTTGGCTACAGTAGGTAGTTCCAGTGAGAACAACAAGCATGCATGTCATTTCTGCAGGCTGCATCTTACTCTGTGAGATAAACAGTCACTCTTTTCATAGCTTTTGCTGACTCTGAGATACTCGCTTGGTATTTCTCCTGCTCTTTGTCTAGCAAAAAAATCCCTCATCACTAAATGAAAGCTTAAAATGAAGGCCTGATTATTTCAGGGGCCTTGTCACAAGTCCAATTGCTTTTTAATTTCTGTGTTACTTGTGCTATATTTTCACACTTAAAACAATGATTTGGTAATCCTCTTGTACCACTGTCCTCTTTTGTGCTGAGAAATAAATCTCCTGACAGTTCCCATTTTTGTCAGCATTAAGTCTGAGAATGATTCAGTGGGCTATATAACACTTTTAATTGTCAAGAAATTACTTCTCTTTAAACGTTTTAGTTCAACATACTTACCTGTTGACACATTACCTTAAACTTTCACCAGAAAAATTTTATTTCATTTTATTTAGTAACTTTTAGGAGGGTGCACTCACTTTTGCTACACAACATTTTATCACCTTGATAAGAAAATCTTATTTCCCTGAATAATTTTTTCATGCTTCTTTGGTAATTGATTAAGCAGACTTGCTGGAACATTATATCTCTAAAGAAGCCTAACATGTCTTCTAAGTAATTGAGTAATTGCTGACTTTCAGAAGTTTTAATTCAACAAATGTATAATATTCTAGTACTTAGTATGTCCTCCATAATTTTGAATATACTAATCTGACACTTCTTGGCATGGAGTGTACAAGTTCATGACAAATTGTCACATCCGTCCTGTTTATCTCCTGGATGATGAGATTCTTATATGCCTCGATCTTTAATGGGGAATGTTGCTCAACTTGTCTCTACAGAATCTCCCACAGGAACTCAAGAGTGTTCAGATTGAGTAAATTACATGTCCACAGAAGGGGTTTCACCTTGGGAGAATGCATATCCTTATTGTCATGTTGAAAAAATGCCTAACAATGCTGCAGGGAATGAGGAAAGGGTAACATCTTCTGTTTCAAGTTTGTGTATTAAATTACACCATGGTGTGGGAATTCATGACAGCATTGATATCATGTCTAAATATACCTTCCACCTTAAAAATGTCTGTTAATGTAGGGTGACCATATGCGCCATTTTCCCAGGATCATTTAGCTTTGGCATGTAATATGGAAAGGCCAGTTGAAATCCATAGCCTTCCCCTGGCCAGGTCTAGATATACTCATTTAAAAACACAAGGCAGATTGCTCACTCAATCCATAACTGGTCTGTTTTAAAGCTGCCTGTAACTGCTGCTGTGGGATCAGTTTCTCCTGCTGTAGCCATTATTTAATATTTATGTTGGCTGCAATGAATGAATATGCAATCAAAAATATCAGTGACAACTTCCGGTTTGGTAATGCGGTGTAGGACGCACAGTGTCTAAGCTCTGTGTTATTTCATGTAATCTTTTCAGAATGCAGCCTATTTTACAGCCTATTACACCCAATTCATTTAATTTTTTCAAAACATCCCAGTGTCGGAAACTTCAATTAAAATTAAAAGTAATTCAAATGCTACAAGGACAGGCGGTAAGCAACAGGCTCAAATATATAATGCTATCAACATTGAGCACCCAAAAGAGTACACAAATTCATGCAAAAAATAAAATAAACATTTCTTAAAAAACATCAATCTCTGTGGATTCTAACTCTTTTGATGGTTGACAAACTTCATCTGCAAAGATCACTGTTGCACCTCAGTTCAAGCGGCAGCATAGAGCGCAAGTCTTTTCTTCCAATGTATAGCTTATAGTTAAAGCACGAAAAAACACTCAATGTTTTCCCTTAAGAAGCATCCGCATGGCGAGTTGAACAAAATGGCGCCTGTTTAAGCTTGTTTAAGCACCCACAGCATGTCCGGAAGTATACACAAACATGATATTTAATGTAATTTCAAAAAAAAAAAAAAAAAAAAAAAAAAGCCTATAAAAAGCTGTTAAATTCAAACATTTAGGCTAACACTGGTCGTTTCAATCAACCACCTCAAGTATGCTAAGCAAGTTCATATCGAATCAGTTTGAACAGTCTTTTATGACAACTGCTAAACTAAATATGAAACCATAAAATATAGCAGTTTATATCATAATACTATATTGTAGTTAACAGCAATTTCATGTTTTGTTCAATTATAGCGCCATCAAGAGGCACAATCCCACCAATTTTTTTATGTATCCTCAGAGTGAGCCCATACTTGTGTGTGTGTGTGTGTGTGTGTGTGTGACATTTGGTGCAAATATCTAATTTCCTTTCAGAGTTATAAACATTTATATGTATGAGAACATAAAAAATGACCCATGGATGACATTAATTAGATTTTTTTTTACCACTTCCTATTAAAATTTTGACAATTGGGCATCAGCCCATATGGTTCTGTGTTTCCTACAGTGGTATCGTCTCGATCGGGGTAACGGACCAGTAGGTGGTGCTGCGCCGAAATGCTGCATGTTGCCTCAAGTCATGCTTGTGATGACATGTACCAAGGTTGGTCTGAATACAATAAAGCGTTGTGGAGATATATCCTCAAGTCTGATTTGGCTAGCTTTTCGTCAAAAGTACACATGTGCTATAGTTCACTTTTATATTCTAATCTGGGAAAATCACCAACAAACAAGAACATTTATCTTGTCCACTGCTCCTCAACACGCTGTTCCTCTCCTCCTCATGACGGATGGTGAAGTCTCCAAGTCCAAGGGGGTCATCGAGGTCTTGGTGGAGAAGGGAAAGACCCAGAGAGAGTCTTGGGAACCTAAAGTTAAAAGGTTGTCAGTGTTGGTATATATAGTGCTGGCAAAAAAAAGTTCGTAGTTTCAACAGCTTTTAAATTTTAATTTAGTACCATAAAATCCACTAAAAATACAAAATATTAAAGGATGGATGGATTAATGGGTAGATAAGTGTGTAGTAATTATGATTCATATGTGAATGCGCTTGTCGGTAAGCTTCACCATTTTACAGTAAATCAATCTCAGATACAAAAAATAATATTAAAATGGTAAAATCTTTACCATTTGTCATTGCATTATCATTTCATAACAGTCAATCTGAACACTGTTGTCACATACTGTAAAACATTAACAATATAGCTGAACCTTAAGATAATATAATGAAATGTAATTTAGCATCTTGAATAATTGAGTCTGTGGCTCTAATAAAGTATTAATTTTACTGACGAACAATACAACTGTTTATTGTAGAAAAATATCTTGTATTAGAAGTTTCACATATTAGATGTGCTACACACTCTTTCATTGGCAGTTCCTTTCAGCACATCATTGGACAGCATGCATTTAAATATATATGCTTAAAAAATAATTAAACTTTGAATACAGCGACCTGATTTATTTATTATACTTGTATGTGTGAATTTCTATGCACTTCTAGCGTGTGAAGCAGGACTTTTATTTTGGTCTGCCTGTGTGACGTCATAAGGCGGCGCCGCGCTCCTGCTTCTGTTGTGATTCGGCTGAAGAAAGGTTTGTTTTTAAGCATTTAATATGTTAAAACATTTGTATAGTTTATACAGTGACCATAACAGATTAATTATCAAGTGTAACATTGTAACGATTTATGCAGTATTTATGAGCGTTTGTGTGAGTAAAGGACATCCGTACATGAGTAACACGAAATGTGCGTCTCATTTCGCTCCTTATATCGTGAATCAGTTTATCATAAACACGAATTCAGTCACTGGCGAGTAGTGATTCAAACTCCGAATCAATTGAATAAAATGATTCGCCAAATGATTCACTTGAAGCGCTCAAATGACGACACCTGCTGGTCAAACAGTGTAAACGCAGCGAGAACACAACCGAATTATCTTTATCATGTGTGACTTTATGAACCAAGAGCTGATAATGTTTTATGTCGTACTTGTGAGATCAGAATTGTTATTGACTGGGTGTTCATAACATGATAATGTGTAGATTTTGTGTTTTTCTTTCTGTTAATCTCATCTCAAACACAGAAAAACACCTGGTGAAGAGACTGTGACACACTATCATAAAGATGGAGTTTATTAAAGAGGAGAGTGAAGACCTGAGGATTGAAGAAACATTTAAACATGAAGAAACTGAGGAACAAACAGGTTGGTTTCATTCTCAAAGCTGAACTCCAGATCTACAGAAATGAGTGATATTTTTTAAACTTGTCCTAAATAAAGTGGTTTTATTTGACATGGAGCGGGTCTCCTCGTGTGGATAGACATGTTGAGATCACATGATCAGACAAATACTAGTGTTGCCTTCAAGTGAACCTGAGAAAAACCTGCTTAATGTCTTATTCTACTGTTAAATGCTCGATTCTGGTTGGTTGACGCACATTCATTTCACTCTGTGTCCTCTGCTATTTTTCATATGCGTTTTGTCTATAGAAATAGGTTATTAACTACTATAAAGCGACGTGAATGGCTGATGTTTCCGAGAACAGCGCGCGATGATCGATGATTAAACGATTATTTTCATTGTCGATAATAATCAGTTTTATCGATCAGTTGTTGCGAGTCTAATTCAAATTATATTGGAATACATGAGGAATGGCAAAAATAAATAAATACAATTTTTACACAGTATATTACCATTTTATTGGAAAACATTCAATTTTCACAGTGTGGGGTTAAAGGGATAGTTCACCCAAAAATGAAAATTTGATGTTTATCTGCTTACCCCCAGTGCATCAAGATGTAGGTGACTTTGTTTCTTCAGTAGAACACAAATTATTATTTTTAACTCCAACCATTGCAGTCTGTCAGTCGTATAATGCGTGTCAATGGGAACTTCATCTATAAGAGTAAAAAAAAAACATGCACAGACAAATCCAAATTAAACCCTGCGGCTCGTGACGACACATTGATGTCCTAAGACACGAAACCATCGGTTTGTGTGAGAAACTTTAAGTTGGCTTAAAAAGCTGGTCCAGAAAGTTTGAAGCAGTTTTAAAAATTTACAATTTGAAAGTTTCAGTTTTAGTTTAGTAGATAGATAGATAGATAGATAGATAGATAGATAGATAGACAGACTGATAGATCGGGATGGATGATAGATAGATAGATAGATAGATAGATAGATAGATAGATAGATAGATAGATAGAGATGGATGATAGATAGATAGATAGATAGAGAGATGGATGAACAATAGATAGATCTATAGATAGAGATGGATGGATGAATGAACGATAGATAGATAGATAGATAGAGATGGATGAACAATAGATAGATGGAGATAGATAGATAGATAGATAAACAATAGACAGACAGACAGATAGATAGAGATGGATGAACGATAGATAGATAGATAGAGATGGATTAACAATAGATAGATAGATAGAGATGGATGATAGATAGAGAGATGGATGAACAATAGATAGATAGAGAGATGGATGAACAATAGATAGAGGGATGGATGAACAATAGATAGATAGAGATAGATGAACGATAGATAGATAGATAGATAGATAGATAGATAGATAGATAGAGATGGATAGAGATGGATTAACAATAGATAGATAGATAGAGAGATGGATGAACAATAGATAGATAGAGAGATGGATGAACAATAGATAGAGGGATGGATGAACAATAGATAGATAGATAGATAGATAGATAGATAGATAGATAGATAGATAGATAGATAGATAGATAGATAGATAGATAGATAGATAGATAGATAGATAGATAGAGATGGATGAACAATAGATAGAGATGGATGGATGAACAATAGACAGATAGACAGACAGACTGATAGATAGAGATGGATGAACAATAGATAGATCTATAGATAGAGATGGATGAACGATAGATAGATGGAGATAGATAGATAGATAGATAGATAGATAGATAGATAAACAATAGATAGACAGACAGACAGATAGATAGAGATGGATGAACGATAGATAGATAGATAGATAGATAGATAGATAGAGATGGATTAACAATAGATAGATAGATAAACAATAGATAGACAGACAGACAGATAGATAGAGATGGATGAACGATAGATAGATAGATAGATAGATAGATAGATAGATAGATAGATAGATAGATAGATAGATAGAGATGGATAGAGATGGATTAACAATAGATAGATAGATAGATAGATAGATAGAGATGGATGAACAATAGATAGATGGAGATAGATAGATAAACAATAGATAGACAGATAGATAGAGATGGTTGAACAATAGATAGTTAGATAGATAGAGATGGATGAACAATAGATAGATAGACAGATAGATAGTTAGATAGATAGAGATGGATGAACAATAGATAGACAGATAGATAGAGATGGTTGAACAATAGATAGATAGACAGTAGTAGTTAGATAGATAGATAGATAGATACTCAAGTTGGGGTACTCAAGGTGATTTCTAGGGTTTTGCTATGCGGTTGCTAAGGTACTTGGGGTGGTTGCTAGGCTGTTGCTATGTGGTTGCTAGGGTACTCTGGGTGGTTGCTAAGGTGTTGCTATGCGGTTGCTAGGGGTCTCGGCTTGGTTGCTAAGGTGTTGCTGTGCGGTTGCTAAGGTATTCTGGGTGGTTACTAGGGTGTTGCTATGCGGTTGCTAGGGTACTCGTGTGGTTGCTAAGGTGTTGCTATGCGGTTGCTAGGGTACTCGGGGTGGTTGCTAAGGTGTTGCTATGATACTCGGGGTGGATGCTAAGATGTTGCTATGCGGTTGCTAAGGTACTCGGGTGGTTGCTAAGGTGTTGCTATGCGGTTGCTAGGGTACTCGGGGTGGTTGCTAAGGTGTTGCTATACGGTTGCTAGGGTACTTGGGGTGGTTGCTAAGGTGTTGCTATGATACTCGGAGTGGATGTTAAGATGTTGCTATGCGGTTGCTATGGTACTTGGGGTGGTTGCTATGATGGTTTGGTTGCTATGTGGTTGCTAAGTTGTGGGTGGTTGCTATGAGATAGATAGATTTAGTTTGATAGATAGATAGTAGGGCTGCACGATATATCACATGCGACTGTCACGCGCATTTCGTCAGTAAAGCCGGTTCCCTGATTACCGCTAAATCACCATCACCTGCTTTCAAATGGAGCGGCATTTAATAAACAGAGCCGTAGTTCATTGACAAGCCACGCAATATTGCGTTCATTATCGAAGGCGATTTATCTGACGAAATGCGCGTGACAATCGCATGCGATATATCGGTCAGCCCTAATAGATAGATAGATGTCTCGCGCTTTGCTTCAATGAGTGCGAGACATCACTTCCGTTGTGAGAGCGTGATCAGACATCACTAAGCGAGTGCTAAACGCAGTTGGACATAGTGGTGTATTAGAGGTAAAAAATGATATAAATACTGTTGGGTTTCTCACACAAACCGATCGTTTCGTGTCTTAGGACATCAATGTGTCGTCACGAGCCGCAGGGTTTAATTTGGATTTGTCTGTGCAAGTTTTTTTACTCTTATAGATCGAGTTCCCATTGACATGCATTATACGACTGACAGACTGCAACAGTTAAAAATCATCATTTGTGTTCTACTGAAGAAACAAAGTCACCTACATCTTGGATGCCCTGGGGGTAAACTATCCCTTAAACATGTACTTGTCTTTTTCCACTGTAGACCTGATGGCCCTGAAAGAGGAGAGTCAAGAACTGAATGAAATGGAAGAGAGGGATCCGTATCAGGAAGGTCATGTTTTCATAACTGGAAACAAAAAATCAACACAGACTGAAAATAGTTCCTCACAAAAAAGAGCCCAGAAGAAATCCTACAGGTTTCAGCACCTGCCCTCAGTGTGGAAAGAGCTTCAGTCGGAAACGAAACCTCGAAGACCACCTGAGAATTCACGTGGGAGAGAAACCCTACACGTGTCCACACTGTGGGAAGAGCTTCACTCAGAAAGGCAACCTTAAAAACCACATAGTAATTCACACCAGAGAGAAGCCGTTCACATGTGATCAGTGTGGGAAGAGCTTCACTCAGAAAGTTCACCTTAAAAAACACATGACGAGGCACACCGGAGAGAAGCCGTTCACATGTGATCAGTGTGGGAAGAGCTTCACACATAAAGACACGCTCAGCTCCCACATGAGAATCCACTCGGGAGACAACGGCTGCATATGCCATCAGTGTGGGAAGAGCTTCAGCCATAAAGTTAAGCTTCAAGACTCACATGAGACTTCACACGGGAGAGACGCCGTACACCTGCTCTGAGTGTGGACTGAGCTTCAGATATAAACCTTCCCTTGATGTCCACATGAGAGTTCACACCGGAGAGACGCCTCACACCTGCAGACTGTGTGGGAAGAGCTTCACACAGAAAGGCTCTCTGAAGACTCACATGGACATTCACACGGGAGAGAAGCCCTTCACGTGTGTTCAGTGTGGAAAGAGTTTCAGACGTAAAGTAACCCTGAATTACCACGTGAGGATTCACTTTAGGAGAGATCTGTTCTAGATCATCAGTGTGGAAGGAGTTTCACTGACAGGAATCGCCTTAAACGTAAAGAGGGCATCAGAAAATTAAATTATTTCAATTTCTTTATTAGGACACACGTAACACAATTTTTTTTTTAAACAGGACTTTTATTTTTTATTTTTAAGGGGAGACACTACAGGCAAAAACACTGTTTTTTCAGGCACCTGTCAATTTTGAGATTTTGCACTTTTTGGCTTTTCATAAAATGTTTTTTCAGACTGGTGGAAAGAAAATGTCCAAAATACACTTTTAAGTGTAAATTTTATAGCACTTTATCTATTTCCGTCTATAGATTTCAATTACAGTAAATATCTTTAAAGGCCGTTTTCTCAAAATGAGTTTTTTCTCCACTTCAGCAGAACTTGTATACACCAAACTTTACAGTTTTATTCCTATCTATATTCTGAAGGTTTTTACAGAGGGATTTGTTGATATATAATTTGCCTGATTTTATACAACATTTTATTCCTAAAAAAAAAATGGTGAAAATGATATTTTTGCTGGCTATTGATAGTAATTTCTGATTTATGGAGTGATAAAAAGAGATATCCAAAATTCCCTCTGTAAAAACCTTTGAATTTAATATGTCCAAAAAAAATAAACTAGAACTGTGAACCTGAGGTCATCCCATATTCAGATTTTTGTTCTAGAAATGTATGCAAATTAGTGCATATTTAATTAGATAACGCCTCATTTGCATATTTAAACATTACATTTTAGAAAACTTGTAATACAAAAAATGTTTGCAATTTTTAATGTAATCAATCACCTGGGTGATATCTATTAGTTAATTTTTTTACCCTATTCACCTGGGGTGTCTTGCCTTAAAGGGATACTTCACCCCAAAAAATAAAAATTTGCTGTTAATTTTCTCACCCTCAGGTCATCCAAGATTCATAAAATGTTAGTGTGTATTTTTACATAAATTTAACGTATATTTACGTATGTTTTCTTACACACTGAAATGTACAATATTGACAGCATTAAAACACAAATTTGAACAACTTAACAGACGTACAAATGTGCACAAATGTTTATTTATGAATATTAAAATCATGGCATTAATGTTTTGATTCTATTGCATTCAGTTTGATATGAATGACGTTTTCAGTCACATTAAATACATTAAATTATGAACATTTCGCTCTGTTCGTGACTTCTGCTGCAAACATGTTAAACAAGATTACACTATAAAACCTTAAAATTAATAACATTTCTGTAATCGCTTAAAGGATTAGTTCACTTCAAATAATTTTTTTTTTGTTCTGAAAACAGTTTTCTACTTATATCCAGTGGTGTACTTTGTAATTTTAGTATATTTGTAGTTAAAGGATTAGTTCACTTTTAAATAAAATTGTCCTGATAATTTACTCAAAGCTCTTTGAAGCTGCACTGAAACTGTAATTTTGACCTTCAACCGTTTGGTGCCCATTGAAGTCTACTATAAGGAGAAAAATCCTGGAATGTTTTCATCAAAAACCTTCATTTCTTTTCCACTGAAGAAAGAAAGACTTGAACATCTTGGATGACATGGGGGTGAGTAAATTATCAGGAAAATTGAATTTGAAAGTGGACTAATCCTTTAACCATTAACTTTCATGTAATACTTATTTTCTTTGACGTTGGTCAGAAAAGGCATTTTCTCAGTCCTATGCTGTGACTGACAATAGAACCGTAAAATAATGCAACACAAATTCACAAAAGTCATCAGTTTTATTTGTTCGCTGTCATCCAAATCTTTAGAATAAGTACGATTGTGAGGAACAGATCCAAATTCAGCCTTTTGTCCAGCGATCTTCATCGTCAACAGCGTAAACGTCAATTCCTGCGCTTGTTACGAATTAAAAATTTTCACCTCAAGAAGAGTTAAAGCTGCGATCCGTGACTTTTTTGTGTTCAAAATTTACAAAAAATTATATAATGAGAATGTACAACATTAATTAATTTTCCAAACTGTGTTTTTGTCTTACCCTGAATCATTATGGTACACTTATAATAAGTGTTTATATTCGGACTATTTCAGACCGGTGTGGAGTAGCACATGACTTGCCATAGACATAAACAGAGATAAGTAGCTCCGGCTACAATGCTCTTCCGCAAGATGTGTGCAGTTCTGTTTATTAACCGCTAGAGGGCCAAAAGTTACGGACTGCAGCTTTAAGACACGTTTTACATCAGTGATATCAAGCGTTCACTGGCTCTCGCCTGCTTCATCACAGATTGCGATGTGTCGTGTTAATGCTATAGTGTTAGTGCATAGCATTACTAACATTATTATGGTACACCTCAAACAAAGGAATTTATAGTAATTTATAGTGTTAATATTAATTAGCGTGCCCATGAATGGCTTGGGTATGTAGAGCATTCGCAGCTTATATGGAGCGCACTCCACTGTTATATATCACAGAAACACATTATTCTTCCCATCCCTAATAAATAAGATCAAGTGATGTATTTCCGTCCATTTCATCACCTTTTAAGAATAACATTTTGTCTTTGTTTAAACCATAAATCTCACTGACACAAAATTTGGTATACTCTTTACTCATGGGGAACGTAATTACAGTTGTTCAAAACAAAACCATTCAGTTACTGATGATTAGGCTGCAATTCATAACATTATATAGTCACTCTTTGGTATAGTTTTAAATTGTAAATTTTTATTGGAAGGACAGTGTAGTAAAGGGACAGGAAATCATTGGGAGAGGCCGCACGTCCCACACAAACATCCCAGTGCAAAGTCTACACCACGACTCTGCTCTCTTCATTCACCTTTTTGTCACTGCGCTGTGAGGGGATTTCTGCAGACTGCTGAGGCATGGAGGAGTTGCTGATGACAAATATCTGACAGACAAACAAACAAATGGGGTCAGGGCAAGCTTCCTCTCTAATGAAACAGACACGTTTACACGCTACATCAAAATATATGTTCACACTGCAAGATTGCACAGATGCATAACACATGCTGACAGTTCCAGTATTATCACTACTGCAACTTTAAGGGTACTAAAAATGGAAAAGTTTTTTCTTTGTACAAATGACAATGCTATCAAAACCATCCACGTTTACACGGATACACGAAAATGACTTAAAACGCTGAATTACGCATGCCAGACAAGAAAGCTTACATTTCTTTTTAGGCGCACTTGTGCTCATAATTGAAAAAATTTAGGAGCACCTTCTGATCAATGACAGAAATTAACCTTCCCATTATTGACTCCTTAAAATTACTTGCCAGAGAATTATTTTATTTATTTTTTTACCTTTGTATGAGCATTTTTCTAACCTTATTAAATGTGTCATCTTTTAAGTCAAATTCATAAATTGTTATGTATAAATTGAGTTGGAATAATAGGTAACACTTTACAATAAGGTTCATTTGGTAACATTAGTTAATGTATTAACTGACATGAACTAGCAACACATTTGTTACAGTATTTATTAATCTTTGTTAATGTTAGATAATAAAACTACAGTTCATTGTTCATGTTAATTCACAGTACTTGAACTAATGTTAACAAATAATAATAATGTATTAGTAAATGTTGGAATTAACATTATCTAAGATTAATAAATGATGTAGAAGTATTGTTCATTGTTAATTCATCTTAACTAATGTAGTCAACTAATGAACCTCATTGTACAGTGTTACCGAATAATAAGACACAACCAGAAAGAATAAGTTACCAATCAAATGAAATCAGTATCAACTGAATGCATTAAAATTCATATGATAATGTTTTGAGATTAATGTTTTAATTACAAAGTTTTGAATATATAAATATTATATTATTTAAATAAATAAAATAATCTTTAAAGAATTAAACTAAAACCAGCAGTAGGGGGCGGCAAGTCACTGTCTTTGTCACTGAATAATTCATTGAGTTCAAATGACTGATTCATTCAGGAGCACAGCAAGCGACTGTCTTTCAGTGCATTCCAAACGCCGCCATATTGAAGGGTAGTTTCTAAACCGAAGTGCTCAAAACTGGCCATTTCGAAGGGTACAACTGATAGACACTTTGGGCCCCCATGATCCTTTGCACAGGGAAGTTGTTTGACATCACAGAATGGGTACAGGAGGCTCAGAGTTCAATTATACCTATAAATATGTGTATAGTATTTTTCTATACTACTGTAATATTTATACGAGTTAGATTTGGTACATTATTATGGTCAAAACGACATTGTACTTCAACAAAAACACTTTACAGCTCCCTTTATCAGTCCATTCAAATGTTTAAAATACATAGATACAATATACATGGTGCGATAAACCTAAAATAAATAAATAAACAGCTTGCACAATCTACTCATTGTTCAGAGTGTGTTTTTTGGGGGGTCAACTAGCGTACAAAATGTGCGATGAAGGCGCCTCCTTGATTGTCTCAAAAAAAAAAGAGTTTTTTTTACCCCTACACCCTTCACCCTTCATCCCTTCGAAGCTCTCACTGTGGAGGGTAAACCCTTTGAAGGGATTAGGGCACAGGGATGAGCCCTTCCGAATGGAACGCAGGGTTTATGAATGCGTCATTGAATCATTGACTCACTAGATTCATTTGAAAACGCAAACTCATTCGTAAACAAAACACCACTGTGTTTACTCGGAGATGCGCAGTAGTGATGTCCAGTTCGCGAACGAATCGTTCTTTTTAACCGGTTCTTTTCAGTGAACCGGTTGAACCAGTTCACCAAATTGGTCTGAATCGTTCCAAACAGTTCGCATCTCCAGTTAGCAAACACGAATCCACAAATTACTAAAGTTACTCACTTTTTGACGTGCCTGACACTACCTCTCGAAATAAACCAACATCCCGGAGTTATTCAGTTACTCCAACAGTACAGTGACTTAACCTGCTGTAAAGAGAGAACTGATGATGATGGGCACGAGCTGCAGAGCAGCTGATGAGTGCGCATGCGCGGCGCACACGAACATACACGGCTTGTCACGGTTCTCGTTCTCGAGTCAAGAACCGGTTGCAACGGTTTTCGGATCATCAGTACACGACCGAGAACCAATTCTTTCGGACATGTCCGATTTGAGAACTGGTGAGCTGATGATACTGCGAGAGAATGAAAGAGCACGTTAGTCAAGTTTTGTTGAACATTGGACAGTGTGATAAAACATACTGGAAATATATTTAAGACTTAATTTTTTTGTGCTTTTCCAAATATACCATAGCAGATTAATAGCATAAAATACTGTACATAATACTGTACATAATAAACTACATGCCAACATGAACATAATATTTTGTACACAGATCAAACTAATGTTCAGAAAAAGTTCTACAAATTTATTTTTCTATATTATTTAAAAAGCAATATAGTGAAAGTTGTGCAGTTGTGCTTTCAAGTTATTTTTTTTAAAGATTGGAAACATTTATTTGTTTCATAAATAATCCATGGCCAGCTTATTTAATTTCTAAACAAGGTGATATAAAGATAACTACAGCAAGAGCAAACAAGTGACTCCTTTTGAATCGCTCTCGCGGTTCTCGAATCTCAATCTCGTTCTCGAGTAGAACCGGTTGCAACGGTTTTCGTATCATCAGTACACAACCGAAGAACCGCTTCTTTCGGACGTGTCCGATTTGAGCACCGATGAGCTGATGATACTGCGCATGCGTGATTCAGCGTGTGATCTGAAGTTACCGAACAGTAATGACTGTCAGAGCACCGGTTATCTAGGACAACTGATGCTATGAGAGGACTCGAATGAGGGGCCAATCGGGCGAAACGTAAGTTTATTTAATTACAAATAAATCGTAATGTAAGCGGATCAGGGTTTCTGCTCTGATGAAGACAAATTTATTAACTTTATAACTGTAAAACTTTGTTTGCACATCACTGCCTGTATATGTCATGTGTTTGGATGCTTTAGATGCAAAACTAAATTGTAAGAAACGCTTTAGATTATAATGTTTTAGTTGACTGATGTTATGATTACTGACTTTATTTGAATGTGTTTTTTCATCCCGGCCCGCGATAGACGACGCCATCGCGTAAGAACCGGTGAACCGTTTTTTTCAACCGGTTTATTGAATCGAACTGTCCGAAAGAACCGGTTCGCGGAAAAGAACCGAACTTCCCATCACTAATGCGCAGCAGTTCAGCTTTGATGTTGTTTGGAACTATTTTCATTAAAGCTGCTGTCCGTGATTTTTGGCCCTCTAGCAGTTAATAAACAGAACTGCACGCATCTTGCTGAAGAACATTGTAGCCAGAGCTACTTTTCTCCGTGTATGTCTATGGCGAGTCACGCAGTTACCGTGATACTCTGTGCCGAGTACTACCAGTCCGGTCTGAAATATAAACACAGTCCGAATATAAACATAGTCCGAATATAAACACTTATTATAAGTGTACCATAATGATTCAAAAGAAAAAAAAAATTACGAACAGCAGCTTTTAACAAAATAGAGCAAAATCTGACAATGCCATTCCTAAAATGTAAGTAGTCACTTAATATTAACTTCATGTTAATTAAAATGTTGTATAAAATCAATATTACATTTGCAAACTCCCTTTATAATCTTTAAAAAAAGCTGTCACTCGTCTCAGTTCATCACGATATCACAAACTTCCATTATATTTACTGAAGCTGTCTACACTGCACAATGAATCTCTTATTTACATAGTGTCTGTACTCATAACTCAGCACTGAACAAACTACACTCTTTTGAGCAGTGTAACTTGAACACACAGTGGCCAATCAGAGGCGTTTAAGAAATCAAAGGATGCGCCAAACGCATATTCCTATCCACCTTATTTTTACAATTTACTGCACTTTGATATTCTTCTCCTTATTTCTCTATAGCGGCTAATAAATCGTAAGTCTCGTGCATTCACAGAAATACCTTCATTCTGTGTTGAAAAATAAGGTGGTTAGACTAAACACGCATGTGCATGCCGTCACCGTTTTCACAGATTCACATTTTTGCAGTTTACACGGAGATGACAACAGTATCGTTTTCAAAAACTTCCACTTTGAAACCTGTTTTCAAAAGTTTGCACTTTCATGTAAATGAACGGCCAAAATGCATGCAAAGTTTTCCGTTTTTAGTTGAAAACAGTGTCGTGTGAACAGCCCCTAAATGTAATAGGTGACAGGAAAAGAAATGTCCAGGGGCTTCATTTATATAGCGTGCATTCATTAGGCGGAGCTCTTAAACCATTCAGCTACACACAATTTCAAGCTCATTTGTGATTTATAAATTTCATATCTGGAAGAGAGGCAAACGCATGTTTTTTGTGCATTCATTTGTTCTCTGAATCACACATTTGAGAAATGATTGAAGATCAAATTGTGGAACAGTTTCTATATGCAACGAGGCCCCTGGTGTGGAAACTATATGGCATTTTCTAGAAACTTTTTTTTTCTATATCACTAATCATTTATACTATTTATTACCACACGACTCACCTGAGGGGTACAGCAGCCATTGGCTTTGCAGGTGATTGCTGACAGACAAATAGAGAGAATAAACTCCAGAATGGCGAATATCAACAACACACCAGAGATGCCCTTGAAAAGTGTCTGAAAAAAGAAGATCCCAAACAAAAACAAAATTATGCAGACAGAAATTATTAACAATACAATATGGCTTTTCTTTTTTTTCTCTCTTTTTAAATTTAATGTTTTGTGAAACATTTTTTTGTAAAACGTGAAGAATGATATGAATAGACAGAGAAAGTATAATATATTGAATTTAAGATAATCATCATCCAATTTATGTTAAATGTAATATTAAATTAATGGAAATAATGTGCTCTACAAAACACAGTTTGCAATAAACATTTACTAAAAACACAGTAAATTCTTAAATGCTTTAAGACAAAACAATTACCTGCAAACAATGCAGTGGAAAAGAGAGAGTAGTGAATAATGTTACAGCTCCATCTATTCAAAAAAAACATTTCACTTTGTTAGAAAGCACATGGGAAAATGGTAATGATGGCTGATTTCTAAACACTGAGCTCTGAAGCTTTATGAATCTTTTGTTTCGAATCAGTGATTCGGAGCGTGTATCATACTGTCAAAGTCACGTGATTTCAGTAAACTGGGCTTGTTATGTCATAATTGTTTTAAAACGTTTCAATTTCAATGGTTCGCCGGTAGAGGGCGATGATAAAGTGAGCCCATGAATCATGTAGATTCACTGAGAACTATTGAACAAGTGTCTATGGGCTTTACTCTATAATTTTACCAGTTTTATACATTTGTAGACGTTTTAATTAGACATTAGAATAATTAAAATGAATAATGGTGGTTATTAATCCCCTGATTTGCCTGTTTAGCTTGAGCCATGGAACAGAGAAACAAGCCTTAAAAATTGATAAAAGAACACATATTATACAGGCACTCTATATTTAATCTTATCAGATAATTAATTAATTGCATTTAATAGATTTTACTTTCAATAAAACATTTGCAATAGATTTGTAAAAAGGTGTTTTTAATGCATGTTTGGCCTGAGTTTTGTTGCATTTACTCTGTTTTGACCAGCAGGGTTCACCGTGGAGACGGCTGTCAGATTGTTTCGAAGCCTCGACACATTACGGGACATTTGCTTCAGCTGCTTCAGTTTTGTGAAGCCTTGATCTGCCCATCACTAGAAAATGGCGTACATGCAAAGATCGAGTTCATGAAAATGATCAAAATACCCAGAAATATGAACAGAAAACACACTCTAAAAATCAATTAGTGTCCACTCATATTTTTAACTTTTAAGCCTTAAATGCATACCTCCTCCTCATTCATTTTTTAAAGTTAGACATCAACCTTCTTGGTATTCCTCAATCAATTCATTATAAAGAATATAACAAGAAAAAAAATCATAAAATTATAAAAGAATGCTTATTTTTGTATTCGTTTTTTGTAAAAATTATATAGGGTCGCTAACTGTGTATCACATTTTTCCAGTTATTTAACTGATTATGTCTGAAAAAAATAAGACTGAAATAAACGACCTTCTTCCTTAGAGGGATGATTGAGCATTAGTGATGAACACCTGCTGTTAACAAGCAGAATTACTGCAGATATACAAGAACATAAAAGAGAAACACAAGAACTACAACTGACTTCCAGCTACAGCCTTAGATGAAATCAAATGAAGATAAAAGACGACATGAAATCAGATCTCAGCAGCAGATGATTAAATAACTCCACAAACAACATTACCAGCTCTACTTATTACTTACCAGATTGACTTTATCTTGATGTATTTTTTCAATGAATCACTTAATTATTCAACTACCTTTTTGTCCTGTGAAAACAAAGCTTTTTAAAAACGCTTTCCCAAGTGGATAAATTTGAAAAACGTTGTTTTCGCATTTTAGTGTAGACTGTAAAAAATTGAGGTATTTGAAAATGATGACGCATGTTTAGTCATGTGACACATATTGAACCGATAGATATGTATGTTTTATACCACTATTGTGCCTATGTTGTATTCACTTTCACACTGCTGATAAAGATATGTACTTTGTTCACTATTTATATCGCAGTCTGCAAAGATGACAGAAAATTTACTGCAGCAGAACATGAGCAGTTGTGTTTAGACCAAACATATAATGGTGAATGCGACCTGGAAGCATCAGTGAGATATTTTGCTAAATAAAATGATCCTGCCAGAAGAACAGCATGAGAACTTTATTGTGTCTGTTCCATCTGTATCAGTGAGCTTTTATGAGGTTTTCCGCATGCACAGTAAGGTGAATTTAATGTTTTTCCAAGTAAAATTCAATTAGGCATAACTGACTGACGTCTTAACCCACACCTTTTTTTGTTCTCACTTACGATTCATTTTAAGAAATAGTGCTTATCTTTCTTATCTTTTGGATTTCACAAGAGAGCAATAATGTATACCATCACGTTTGTTTCGCCATAGACTGATAAAGTGTATTGTTTACTTGCAGACAATCACTGATTGCAACAGTAATATAATCTGTGGAAAAGAGAAAGTAAAACTACTTTTTTCATTATACTGCATATACTGTCATTATATTGCATATACAGTGGCAAGAAAAAAGTATGTGAACCTTTTGGAATTTCTGAATAAATAAAATGTCATAAAATGTGATCTGATCTTCATCTAAGTCAAGGGTATTGACAAACATAATGTGTCTAAAAATAATTACACAAAAAAATTCTGATCTTTCATGTCTTTATTGAACACACTCATTCAACATTCAAAATGGCAGTGGAAAAAGTAAGTGAACCCTTAGATTTAATAACTAGTTGACCCCCCTTTGGCAGCAATAACCTCAACCAGGCACTTCTCGTAGCTGTGGATCAGACCTGCACATCGTTGAGGAATTTTAGCTCATTCTTCCTGGCAGAACTGCTTTAGCTCTATCATATTCTTTGGACTCAACTCAATTTTTATTTGTAAAGCACTTTCAAAACCATAAAAATGGACCAAAGTGTTCATAAATAGTAGATTATAAAATTAATACAAACATAAAATAACAACCAAACATAACACCCAGAAGATCATGCCATCAGTCGCTCACAGTTGACCTAATCAAACTCTGAAAGCTCGATAAAATAAGAAGGTCTTCAAGTTCTTTTTAAAAATGTCCATGCTTGACGAGGATTTTATGGATAATGGAAGCACATTCCAGAGTGCAGATTCTGTTGTGGACTTGCTTCAGTGTTTTGGGTTGTTGTCCTGTTGCATTACCCAACTTCTACAGTTTCAGTAGACATTCTCATTTTATCCTGAAGAATTGTCTGATATACTTGGGTATTCATCTTCCCCTCAATGATTGCAATCTGGCCAGGCCCTGATGCAGCAAAGCAGGCCCAAATCATGATGTTTCCACCACCATACTTTACAGTTGGGATGATGTTTTCATGATGATATGCCGTGCCCTTTCTACGCCAGATGTAGCGCTGTTTGTTTTTTCCAAATAGTTCAATCTTAGTTTCATCAGCCCTCAAAATATTTTGCCAATACCGCTGTGGCGTGTCAGTGTGCTCTTTTGCAAACTTCAGGCGTGCAGCAATGTTCTTTTTAGTAAGCAGTGGCTTCCTTCATGGTGTCCTGCCATGGATACCCTGCTTGTTCAGTGTTTTACGTATTGTAGACTCATGAACAGAGATGTTAGCAAGTTCCATTGATACCTTCAAATCTTTGGCTGACATTCGGGGTTGTTTCTTTACCTCATTGAGGAGTTGTGCTCTTGGTGTCATTTTGACTGGGCGCCCACTTCTTGGTAGAGTAGCAACAGTCCCAAAGCATCTCATTTGTAGATTGTTTGCCAAAATGTAGACTGGTGAATTACTAAAGTCTTTGAAATAACTTTGTAACCCTTTCCAGCTTTATGTAAAGCAACAATTCTTGATCGTAGCTCCTCTGAAAGCTTTTTTTTGGCGAGGCATGGCTACACATAAGCATGTTCTTCTTGTGCAGAGCAAACTCCAAAAGTTTGAGGGGTTTTTATCAGTCAAAGTAGCTGTAGTCCACACCTCCAAACGTATTATCTTAACGAGACTCCAGGTGTGCTAAAACCTGACTCCAATTAGCTTTTTTGAGGTCATTAACTCGAGGGTCCACATATCTTTTCCACTGCCATTTTGAATGTTGAATGAGTGTGTTCAATAAAGACATAAAAAATAAGAATTTTTTTTATGTAATTATTATTAGACACATTATGTTTGTTGTAAGGAACCAGATGGCCTGGGCGAAGGTTAACGCGTGTATGTCTTTTCAGCGCCCCTGTGAAGTTCACATAATTTCACTCGTTTAATCTGACTCCAATTTCAAATGATTATTAGTCTTAGGTTGTGTTTCCAATTAGAAATTAATCATCACACACTAAAAACTCCTGGGTCAAAAATAACCCATAATGAGTTAAAATCCAAATTGTTTCAACCAAATCCTGGGTTAAAAAGGGACCAACTTATTTCTGGGTTATTTCAACCCAGAAAAATGGGTTATTCTTTTTGACCCAAATTCTGGGTTAAATACCTGACCCAAATGTTGGGTTAAAATAACCCAACATTGTAGTTAATATAACCCAACTTCTGAGTCAAAAGAACACCCCCAATATCTGGGTTGAAATAACCAGCCAGTATGCCTTATTTCAGAAAATAAAACTTCAGGCACTTACACACTTCAAGCACTTTTACATTTTTATTGCATTAAATTAAATTAAACTCTATATAAAACACACACACTTGGACCTATTTATTTTAGGTCACACTGTAATAACATTAGACATTAGAAAAAATAGAAAAATAAACAACTCATTCTCTCAAACATTTGATAACATTCAATAACTGGATTGAACTTGAGGGACAAGATTTTTGATAGTGTCCTCATCTAAGAGAAGAAATACCTCCTCATCTCTGTCTTCACCTGAAAGACAGAAAACAAGACAACATGAGTATTGTTAATAAGTCGAGACAATTGTGAACCACTCACCAGACACTCTTTGATTATCAAGCTAACAAGGTAGACGTGTGAGAGCAAGGCATTGTCCTATGCTATTTCTTTGAGATCTTCTCTCCTTAGATGAGTTTTATTACTTTATTGCAGGGTGCTTGATCTCAGTTTTTGTCTAGCAGAAAAATCAAGTCTTACATTGCCAATACCCTTGACTAAGATGAAGATCATATCACATTTTATGACAAATTTATTCAGAAAACCATGAAATTCCAAGGTTCACATACTTTTTCTTGCCACTGAATATGAATGTATTATGCACAGCTATGCACTTTGCATGTATAGATACTGAACAAAATATCTGAATCTAAAACTGAAAATGATTTTAAATGTTTATTTTTTGTATAAAGTTGTACAACCTAAATCCAATAACATAAAAGTCATTATTTTTTTGGTTAAATCAGATGTTTTGTAGGGCCAAAACCTGAGATTAAGTGTCATATGCCTTTTGCTCTAGATCTGTTCAAAAGTGTCTTGACACAAGTGATTACACAAGTGTTCTTTCATGCCCTAAATGTGTAACATACCATTTATGGAAGGTAGAACAATGGTCATAAAAGTATATGGCTTTACAAAGAACTTTGAAACACTTGTTAACTTCTTTCAGAAAAACACAAATCAGTGACATCTAAGAATGAAAGTTAAAAATACTGATCCCCTATGTGTCATGACATTTTGGAATTTGAGTTCATACATTATCAAAGGCCTGCTGTCACAGACCCGCCAGGCTCCACCATCAGCCAATCACAACGCACTCCCTCAAACCTGATTCTCATCATCACTCAATCACCACAGATACTTAAGTGTATCACTCACCTCAGTTCACTGTCCGGTCTCGTTCATACCAAGGACTTTTCATGTTATGCTCCAAACCATCGTTGTTACCTACCTTCTCTACTCCAGCATGTTTTCCCAGTCTTTGTGCCAGTGTATCTGTGTGTGAGTTCACCTACCGTCTCCGTGAGTCTACTTCACTCTGCTTCCGTCAACCTGCTGTACAAAGGACAGTACCAATATCCCAGTTTCACCATTACAAAGTGAACAAAGACAGAGGTTGAGGATGAGGAGATGGCGAAGGGATGGAGAGAGGAGGAACAAAAAAGTCCAAGTTGGTGATGGAGGTGGAGGGAGCAGGGGATGCTGGATGTTTATCCCGTAAGGCCAGCCCAATCTGCCCAAAGAGGGTTCCCATAGGGCTGGGAAGTTCTTGCAAGTTCGGTCTTTTCAGCGTGGCAAAGTAGTTTAATTCCAATTAAACTTTTATCTGACTCCATTTGATTATGACCAAATTTAGGTTAGAATGCTAATTGATTATTGACCATTTATATGATAATTTATTTAGTCATTTGATTATTCTATTTAACTCTTTACTCTTATTGTACTCGTTCACTGGGAATCTATGTTGCATAGAGAGCCTTGTGACAGCCATTTAACGCAGGTCTCATGATCACAAACTCGCCAGACCGATAATTTGTCGGAGGTTATGGCTAAAGCAATTTAACAATGTCGCCCATGTTTGAATTAACTGCACAATTACTAGTAATGTGTACCTTGGCTATTATACAATTTGTATACATACAAAATTTGTGGAAAAAGATATATATAAAAAAATTCCAAGACATTTCCAACTCTGACCTTGCACCAATTCTGTAGAATGGCCCATATACAGCAGACTTACTGCCAATCCCACCGAACACTGTGGCCCTGGAACCCCCTCCTGTGACTAATAATATCAAAGGAAGATCCTTGCAGGTGCGGATATAGATTTATCTTTGCTACTATCTTTGCAAATCACCAATTCGATTGTGGCTATTTTACTATTAAAATTAATTTATTGCTAATTTCCATCTTATTAGGACATAAATAACACAATTTCATGATTTTTTTTTCTTTTTTTTTTCAAAACAGGACTTTTATTTTTTATTTTAAAGGGATAGTTCACCCCAAAAAATTAAATTTTGATGTTAATTTTCTCACCCTCAGGTCATCCAAGATGTAGGTGACCTTTTTTTCCCTTTTCCAATAGAACAGTAAAGATTTTTGCTGAAACCTTGGTGATTCATTTAATGCAAGTCAACGACTACTAAAGAGACAAAATTGGACAATCACAAGAATATGTGTGTATTTTTACCACATACCACTACCAAGCACACTACCATTTACTTATGTTTTCATACGCACTGAAACATACAATATTGACAGCATTAAAACATAAATTTACACAACAGATTTACAAATGTGCACAAATGTTTATGAATATTAAAATCATGCCATTAATGTTTTGATTCTAGTGTATTCAGTTTGTAATATGAATGACATTTTCAGTTGAATTTATTAAATGCAGTTTACTCTTCTAATTATGAAATGATAACATTTCACTCTGTTTGTGAGTTCTGCTGCAAACTCCTTTCAAAGGATTACATAATGTTAAACAAGACTACACTTTAAAACATTAAAATGAATAACATTTCTGTAATCACTTTTAATCACCATCACTGTAATCACCATTAATTTTTTTGTAATATTGGCGTTGGTCAGAAAAGGTATTTTCTCAGTATATTCCTATGCTGTGACTGACAATAAACTATAAAATAATGCAACACAAATTGACAAAAGTCATCAATTTTATTTTATTCATCCGCTATCATCAAAATATTTAGAATAAGTATGAATGTAAGGAGCTGATCCAAATTCAGCCTTTTGTCCAGCGATCTTCATCTTGATCGTCAACAGCGACCGTAAACATCAAATCCCGCACTAGTTATGAATTAAAATATGTTAACCTCAAGAAGCGTTAAAGCTGCGATCCGTGACTTTTTTGTGTTCAAAATTTATAAAAATTATATAATGAGAATGTACAACATGAATCCATTTTCCAAACCGTGTTTTTGTCTTACCCTGAATCATTATGGTACACTTATAATAAGTGTTTATTTTCAGACTATTTCAGACCGGACAGGTCAGCACTGCTGTGAAGTAGCACAGTACCTGCATGAATCGCCATAGACATAAACAGAGAGAAGTAGCTCCAGCTACAATGTTCTTCCGCAAGACGCATGCGGTTCTGTTTATTAAACCGCTAGAACGCCAAAAGTTACAGACTGCAGACACGTTTTTAGTAAAGGTTGGGGATTCTGAATGGTGTGCAGCAATCCCTGTAGGAAGAACTGATTAGAATTGCAAAAATTACTTTTTGAGAGTCACAAATATCATATATGTTATGGGTCATATTGGAAGTAGGTGCAGATATTTCTCACCTGTCTATTTCTACCCAGTGGTAATTGGCCTTCTCCAGCCCTGCATCCTTGTACCTATTTGCTAACCCCTTGTACATGGGTTCAAGGGACTTATCTCTCTCAGACTGCACCATCATCCAGGAGGCAATCATCCAATTCTCATTCATAACTGCATAGCTTGACATGGTGCCAGATAACAAAGGTTTGCCATATCTGTTGGTGACTTGCCAGTGCGCCTCAGCTCATCCATCACAGATTTGCAGATGGCCTTCTTGTAGGTCAGGAAGGCAGGCAGAAGGTTGGTAAACCACTTGGGCAACTTCTCAAGCCATCGTGGATTGTCAGCAAACCAGTTCCTCCGACAGGCCTTGCAGCAGAGTCATGAGGACAAGATGTAATACTGACCACTGGTGCCAACAATCACCCGGGGCCTGCCCACACCTGCAGAGACCACCTGTGGATGAGGAGGTAATAGTTCCTCAACCTGACCATGATGTGACTCTTGGGGCTTCCAGATGAAAAATGGGTGGAGCTGGAAGAAGCTAGGGGATGGGAGCTCAGCCACCATATTGACAAGCTCAGGTTGTGGAGGAAGACACCACAGTGAAATTGTGTTCCCTGGGTTTCGCACTGAACGAGACCCAGGCCACAGCCCGAGATCTATCCTCATCCAGAACTTCTGGTGTTGAGAGCAGCTCCAGTTACTCATGTCGTGGTCGTGCCCTGGCAGGAGAACGGGAACAGGAGCAGGTGGCTGAGCTGAGGGAACTAGAATTTAAAGGTGCAGTATGTAATAATTTTGTCCGCTAGAGGTTGCTAGAAGCCTATTCAAAACAAATGCGTAGCTTGATGACGCTAAAGCTGGGTGCACACTGTGCACTTTTATAACAGGATTGTTGCTTATCAGACTGTACAAACATGATCCTCATGTCACACTGTGGGATCTCAGCTGTTATTTATGTCAGACTGTACGACAGTCAAGACACATTAAAAACGGACGCGCACATGAAAACTTGACTGGAGTTTTATATCATCAACCCACACACGTTCAGTGACTGTGAGCTGCATTGAAATGGTGACTAACAAAGACATCTCTATCATTAATTTTGATCACGGCTTGACTTGAAAAACGAAGACAATTTGACATTTGTCGTAGGAGAAGTCACACTGGGGGGATTGTGCGCCAAATCTTCTGACACTGCCAGAATTTCATTTGAGGTCAAATTTGATTGCAATGGTCATTAACCGGCTGTCTGTGAACATGTCAAACTAGCGATCAAAGACTACAGATTTTAGGCTAGGATTATAGGAATCTTTTAGGATTTGCCAAATTTGTCTCAGACGACCAAATCGTGGCCAAAATCGCACAGTGTGAACCAGCCTTAAGTTTGAAGAGCAGAATCTTGGGACATGTGGTCTCCACCTCAACGGATGGTGCAAAAGAATAGGGATAGGACTCGGGAAGAAATCATGTTCATGGATGCGATCATTAACACTCAGGAGTCTGAGGTATCGCCGGCGATACCACCTCGGTTTTTTTCTTACCAGTGTGAAAGAGACTCAAAATACTCCGTCAATGTTGCACATGCAATTAAGAGTTATACACCATTTTAATCTGTTGAATATCTTCTTTTATTTGTGTACACTCAGAGTAAAAACAAAATGTTGTGCTTTTTGTAAAATAAAGAAAACTAACATGATGCGTGATCTGTCATCTCCCTCTGAACGAAGTCCAATCTGATAGTTCTCAGAAAATGAACTGTAACTTAGTGAATACTAATCATAAAAAATTTGATTTATGTCTAAAGAAACATTGAAATGTCAGGTTTTAAATCGTGTAAGTCAAATCGAAAACAAGTATTCTCTGTTTATGTAATCTGTATGAAAAGAGAGCCATGTCAGAAGTCTGTGATTCAGCTCATTACCCGCTAATGCGGCCACGCCCACGGAGCGAGCGCTATTCAGACGCAAATTCAGTCAATACATGCATACATCGTCTCAATCGTGTATTTATTGTCTTGAAAAGTGTTTTGAATAGCCATAGTTTGTGATCCCTGGCCTCTGTTAGTTCGGTTAGTTCCTGGATTGCCTATTCTTCTTTAGTGCTCAGGCATTTGTGGACTAAAGGTGCACAGAGCGCCCTCCGGCTGCAAGTATGAATTGAAAACACAGTATCCAGCGCTCAAAGTGATGACACTAAATATTGAATAAATATTACTCCTCTGTATAGAAAATTGACATAAACATATGAGAATCCATCAATATTTCTCCAAATGTGCATGCTTTTAAGCTAAAAGCCTATATGAAATGCCACAGAGGTAACATAATTGTTCAGACACTTTGCATCACAGAAATACATTATATTTTAAAGTATATAATAGAATACCATTATTTTAAATTGTAATAATATTTCATAGTATTGCTGTTTTTTCTGTATGTTTGATTTACACCATGATGAGCTTGAGACATGATCACAAAGGGTTTTTTCACAGCCTACCTGACTGAAAGAGCTCATTATTTATGCAGGTCATTAGAGCTCTTTATGTGATTCTTTTCTCTTCTCAGGTGAGAATCACCCATTATTCATGATGATTCACACCTCCACGCATACTGTGTTTCTTGACAAAAAAGTGTCTTAAAAAATTTAAATCAATAAATTGTTTTATATGAAGGAGTAGGCAGGATAATTTTTACATAATTTTGAAGCAAAAACTCTAGTCTACAATCTCCAATACTCAGAAGTCTTGTGAACACAGATTTAATATATATTTTTGGCCTTATTTCAGTGACTTAAGTTTTTTGTTTTTTCAATAACCACGCATAAACATTATTCCTTCAAAAACACAAACATGTACATACATGTTCCTCACATATTATGGTAGCCTAGTTTGTGCTGAATACAGTGTAATGACACTTTTGTCATTTATATGTTTATGAACAACTGAAAAAAGTACAAATGTCAGGGCACGTCAAAACTTCTCCAGGCCCCAAATGAGCCTCAGACTCCAGAGGGTTAACATTACTGTAGTATGAAGCAGAGCAGGAGCGAGTGTTGCGGGAGCTGAACGAGGAGCTGGAGCGATTGCACAACACACGCCTCACGAGCAGCGGGACTTTTATTATGCCACAGTCGCTGTTTCCGCTTTTCCAGTCATGAGTATGAGGTAATGCAGCTCTGTTTAACACATTTCAGAGTGTTGAAAATTATGTTAATATATTAACATATTAAATGCTGGATGGCTTGTGTTGATAAATGGCATGCAATTCATTTTAAAATATATTGCATGATAGAGAAAATGCTGTATTACTGTTACTAAAAATAAAGCTGCATCTGATTATGCTATGTTAGCGACTTCACAAAATAGTGTTTTTCTCTGAGGCATGGTAAAGCATGGTACTCGCAAAAAATCAAGCAAATTAGATTTAAACAATAAGACTAAACGTGTTGAGCTACATAACAAATAGTTTTCTATCTATAAATATATCAAAACAGATGTTCGCTTGTCTACTAAAACATGTAATATTTTAAAGAGTCTTTGGTGTTTCCATGGTTTCTACAGAATTAAACCGGAAACCGAGGGTAACACGGGTATGACCCCATTGACAGGCGACTCCTCACACGTCCCGAAGCCCTGGATAAAATTGCAATTTTCTCACGATTTACAAATAGTTGGAAACATTTGGGATATTGTAAGTACTCAAGTGAACAAAATATATAACACTGGCCTAGTGGTTTTTTAATATTTTACCGCAAAATATTACATATTGTACCTTTAAACATTATACTGCCCTAATAATTATTATAGATTGCATAGTGTGAAAAACAAAATGATTAAAGCAGAATTAAGACAACATCTTAGCGTCAGGAGTTCACAAAATGGAGGGGTTGTCTACATGCAGTTCATTCTTACCTTTTTCACCACTGTCCTTAAAGGCAAGAGCTTTGCGTGCAGAGGTGCCAGCTGTCATGATCATTACTGGGACTGCCCTTGTCTGCCTCTAGAGGGCACTCCAACCTGGACTGTTCCTCACCCCAGTTGTGAACTGCATTTCCCATAACCCACTTCCCGGACTCATTATCCCTTCATTGCACCAGCTGTTTTGTTCGACATGAGGAACAGTCTGGGTTGGAGTGCCCTCTAGAGGCTGACAAGGGCACTCCCAGTAATGATCATGACACCAGCAGCACTTGTGTGGAGTTCTGAAATGAAGTGCAGTCTTAATGTTTTGCATTTGTACAGGCTATTAGCCAGCCCCTCCAGAAAAACGCGATTATGCGATCGCCTGATTTCATGCATAATCAGCCAAAGTCCGCATATTTATGCGGGGGTCGCATTTTTTCAAATACGCCGCACTTTCGCCGCATAAATTGCCGATTTCAGCAAGCAAAATATATGCGGGGCCCTGCATTTTCGTTGCAAAAAAGTCACATATATCTTAGCAGAAAGTTGAAAAATGTTGTGTTTACTTCACACTAGTAAAGCGCCATTATTTTCCCCCTATTGCCATGGGAACCTTGTGAAGTGACGTAATTACGCGATGTGAATGTCATCTGCAAACCATGAAACCATGATGAAGCACACAAATCATTCTCATTTGCCAATAAAAATAAGCGCAAAAGACCGCACGAAGCAGTTTCCCAGTGTGTTACATGACAGTGGGGGCAAAGTATTTTGCACTCCGTGCAACTGCGTGTTGACGCTGGAAAACCACTTTCACTTTGCCACCGCCAAGGATGGTTAAAGCAGCAGCGGAAGCAGGCAGGAAGAAGCACACATTTTTAAAAATATTTTATTTATTCATTTTTATAGAAGTTGTTGGATATTAATAATAATACGTTTATTTTATATAGCGCCTTTCTACCTTTTGTAAAGCTACAGAACTTGTTTGACTCAATGTTTTGTAAGTTTGAGCCATGTGTTAATTAAGGTCTGAAATAAAACAGAATGAGAACTTAAATATTCTGTGATTTAGTATGCTTGCTTATCATAGGAAGTAATAGGAAATTACTCTTTACATTAAAGTAGTAGCCTAGTGAGAACAGGGTGTTGGGGGAAATCACCTTTTATTTTTTTCTGTTTTTCATCAAACCGCAGTTTTTGCAAGTTCCCCCAATTTCATCGCATAAAATTGCAAAAATATCCCGCATATTCCATCGCATTTTTTAAGAAAACGTGCCGCAAAATCAAGCATTTTAGCCCGCAACAATCACAAAAAAAATCCGCGTTTTTCTGGAGGGACTGATTAGCATCATGATATGATGACAAATTTTGGTTGTGTTTATGAAATGATTCTGAGTTAAATCTGCTATGCATTAAGCAGATGTGTAATTGAGCAACAGCCCTACACTAAAATAGAAACATATCTAGAGTTGACTCAGGCCTCTCTGCTGTTGTCTCCTTCACTAGGAAGGTCAGCTCTGCTGGAAGGGGCACAGGTGTTTTCCTCTTCAGGCCTGGAGAGGCTGGAGCTATACTAATGTAAATAGACTATTCTTATGTAACCAAAATTAACCCAACATTTGATTACATGAACCTGATTACAGTGATTTTACCATCATCTGGTGATACCTGCAGTTCAGCAGTTGTATAATGAGTTGGTTTGGACAGTGCCACAGATGGAACTATAACAGGCAAAATCATCAGTCATTTCAGAATTCACAATATATGCAAGTGTTGGTGTTAGTAGGAACTCAAACAGCCATACGTTTCCTCCACCTGCTTATTATTTTCCAAATGCTTATGCTACATTTACATACTGTGTGCCAACCTATGGACCTGTAATATTAATGTATGCCATTATTGACATTGCTGTATTCTTCTTCTCTACCTACGTCTGTAATGGTAACCTTATGAGCACACTGAAAGCTATGTTCTTTATATCTGCAACTAACGATTATTTTGATAATTGATTAGTTGGCCAATTATTTTTTTGATTAATCAGATAAAAATGTTATTTTTTTATTGACAAAAAACACGCTATTGTACATTCTACCAATGTACTTCAAATAAATGTGTCAATTTAATGCTATGAAAACATACAGTGCTTAAAAAATAAAATAAAAAAGAGAACACAAATATTTTTAAATCTATTAAAAACTTGTTTAAAACTAAAAATGTTATTGCCATTTATTATGCAAATAACAAACTGAAACAACTAAATAGTCATTATTCACACATAATATCCAAAAAATCTTAACAGTCTCTGTTGTTATTGACAGTAAATGGGCATCTAAAAAACAACAACTATAAAGTGCTTTACTTTTTTTCCCTGCCTTTTTTGTAAAAGATTAAAACAGAAAATTCATGGATTACAACAATAATTATATTGTAACTAATGAACTTACACATACTGGTGGATTAACCATTACAGAAACATGAAAAGTGATTTTAGTAATCACCAATACTGATAGTTTAGGACAGTTGTGGCACAAACCTTACATTGGGTGGCAGAGGTCTAATCAATTTGTTAAGCACTGTAGGCTATATAGTGAATATAGTGTAAATTTCTAAATTAAAAATTAAGATAGTAATAAAGATAATAAAGAAAATCACAAACAACACACAAGATAAATGTTCTGCAGGAACACTCTCTGGACACAGTTTGAAGTTTATCACAGACTGTCAGGACAAACCTTTATGCAAAGTGGAAATGCTCAAGTGTATTTGCGTTAAGGATATAGCCATAGAATGAACGTTTTGCGCTGAGGACGCACACGCATCTGTCAAAGTTGAGAGGGCAAGCCATTACGCTAATGCATTAGCTTGAAGCTTAAAATAAAGAATTCTCATGTTTTGGGTAGCTTGGATCCCGTACCTTTCCTGCAGCAGCTCACTCTGCTTCCTCCGCTATTTTTAGATGCATTTTGTCCAAAACAATGCGTTATTCAGTGCTGTAATTTGACGCGACTTGGCAGAAGTGGGCAGACCCGACTAATTGATAATTAATGACAATCATTGTCAATGATTTTCATTATCGATTTTTATCGATTTTATTTTTTTTTATCAAATAGTTGTTGCAGACCTAGTGTTCTTTGGAATCATAGAAATATTATAAATATATATTTTTATTAACAAACTTAAATGAATTCTCACAGAACAAATACCAAACAGTCGCGAATAGCTGTAATGAAGTGCCGACCAATCAAACTGAAGCATTTCAACTGCTGATCAAAGAGAGGAAATTATGTCACAGCCAATCAGGTTTTTTCACATATTTATTATTTCACACAGCTTTGAACAAAATTATACAATTCAACAATGCAGTACAGCTGCAAAGTATTTTAAATGTATTTTTTTCTCTTTTGGATTATGGGCAATGTGCTGAATAAATTATTAATATTAAAATATCTACAGTGAAATAATAGTAAATGCATATACAGGTCTTTAAGATTTATGCATTTACAGTATGTATTTAATTAATAGTAAAAGTCCCATGAAATTAAATTCAATAATCCCTAATTTTTATTGAATAACATTTTTATTGAATAATATATAAGGATTATTCAATTCAATATGATAGAATTTTACTATTAATTAAAATCTTTAAAAAAGAAAAGAAAATTGAGCATTAAAGTTATTAAAAAATTTTAATTTTAATTTTTAAAAATTTTTTTTTTTGTTAATTTTTTTTTTTGCAATGTAAATAAGAGACATTTAAACTTAACTCAGTAATATTCAGGTATTGAATTAAGTTTTAGTTTAAGTCACAATTAAGTTATGTGATCAATTAAATGTTTCCAAAACCATAGAAACTATAAAATGAACAGGAACACACAGAACTTAAAGAGATTTTCAGTTGTTTTTATTAAATGCTTTAATCACTTTTTAAAAATAGTAAATATCAACACAAAATAATATAGAGAGAAATGTATAGACTGAACTCTGACAGTATATACATATTGCAATCTCATACTGAATAATAAAATCAAAACATAAATACCAATGTTAAATATTACTTAGGGGCAAAAGATCTGGAAATATCATTCATTTCTGTTTTTCTGCCTCCCATCTCATAAAATGTAGACTCTCTGAACTCTTTCCATGTCATCTCTTTCTGCATTCCCTGAGGTTGGTAAACAGAAAATATTTTAGAAGGACAATAAACATATTTCCCTGGTACTCCAGGAAAGCCTGTGTGTATGTGAAGACAGTTTGGACCCTTTACAAAATCTGCACAAGCAACTGATGTGTCAAGTTTAAGGCCTTTGGTGTTTTTGCTGTCCTCTCTTCTCCACCCGTTTCTTTGTGGCCCTGTGTCTTTGTTACCCCTGGCACACTGGTTGTTTCACTACCCTCTGTCAAGAAGTCCCAGAGTTGCTGTCTTTCAAAGAGTTTCTCTGGATTTGTTCAGTGAAGAACTGGAGTTTGAATACCTTGTTCGATTTGAAGCCATTATCCATGCCTTTCCGAATAACGAAAAATTCTGCCGAATAACCATTTAGTGAAGTGGTAAAGAAAAACACTTTTGCCTAATGAAAATGTGCTCCTTTCATTCAATTATGTTCAACAATTATGATCACTAAACGTTTGCCATGAAATAACTCTGGTTGTAAGATAAATTCAATTTTTAATTTTATATTTTAGAAAACTGAAGAGGAGAAATAGTCAAATATTTTACAAATATATATACAAATATTTTTCCATACTCCCATTTTCTTTTTCCCATACATTTCCAGACCTGGGAATTACTTAAATCAATTTCCATACTTTTCCAAACTACGTAGGAACTAGTGTTATAGTCAAGACCACCTAAACCGAGACCTAGTCATGACCAAGACCAGTGTGTGTCGAGACCAAGACTTTGTGGGGTGTATTAATTTGTATTTGTATTAATTTTGGTGACATTTTTGACACAATGCCTTGTTGATTTCTGACCCACCACAAGAGTAACAAAATAAATGAAATTAGAAATAAGTTATTGATTGCATTTGAAGCAGAAACTCAGGGTAATAGGATTAGTTTCGAGTTGACAAAACCAAACCACTCCAGTCCGGCTTTGTTGGTACCATGATGCTGATCATCAACTCAGGCTTTGATCCTGTGGAGCGCGTGCACATGAATCCGTGACATCAGTGGTGAACAGCCAATCACATGCCTTGCAATAGAGAGAAACAATGATTCTGTTCTTGCGAAAATGTGCAAGTGAAACTTGTGAAGTTAGTTTATATAGTTGCTTGATAATATATAGGAATAGAGACTCATACATGTAAGGTCACATGTAGTCATTTTTAAAGAGTTATCTATTGATTCTACAGCTTATTTATATTACATATGATCTGTATATATTAATAGTCATTTAAACTAAATGCCTAATAATAACTGTTAAACTAAAATTGCTTGTGCGTAATGGATTAATAATAATATAGATCATATAATAATTATATAAATCATAAAATAATTCTAAGTAATTATCATTAAAGCCAGACAATTTCATTGTGACTTTTTTTTTTGCTATATAGTGACCTTTAATTTGGAGGAAGAGGAACTGGAGTGACTTTATTGTGTTGGATGTGTCAGTGTCACTTAGCTCACATCTGATTGGTCCAATTTCACTTTGAGATCTCTAACCCAGAACATAAGGTTAGTTGTGGAGCTTAAGTTACTATGGTGATGATCACCTCTAAAAGCCAAGTCACTTTCATGGTAGCTAAAACCCAGGAAACGTACCTGGCAAGCCAGCAAATCCGGCTTCATGGTACAGGCCCCTGAGCAGAGGATGATTTAACAACTCCAAAAACAGCATTACCAGCTTCACTTATTAGTAACCAGTTTGATTTTATTTCTACAGATGTTCTTATTGAGAATTCACAGAAGTTTAGATGTTGATGTTTAATTGCAAATATTTGGTTGGATGTCACCATTAAGGATTTTTTTTTTTTTAACACATCATGCACAAAACAACCAAACAAAAACCCAGCTACAGCATCATTTAGACCACCAGGGGAGTCTGTCCCTGCAGAGTTTAGCTCCACTCCTAATCAAACACACCTGGGGCCTGTACCATGAAGCTGGATTAGCTGGCTAGCTAGGTAAATTTCAGATTAGTTTGTGCCAATCCTGGTACCATGAAAGTGACTGGACTTTTAGCAGTGTTCATCGCCATAGTAACTTATACTCCACTGCTTTTATTAATCCATTACACACACGCATGTTTAGTTTAACATTTGTTATTAAGCATTTAGTTTCAATTAATATTTATAGATCATATGTAATATAAATAAGGTGTAAATATACTACATTTAAATATGACGTGACCTTGTATGTTTAAGTCTCTTTCGCTATATAATAACTATATAAACTAACTTCACAACTTTCACTTGCACTGATAGAGAAAGATCATTTCTTTTTGTCCTCTTTCACAGACAAGTATTTTCCATTAGTGTAAATGCGTTTAAATTCTTAATTTTCAGCAAAAGAGTTTTGAATCGCGCTGGCTCTCTCGCGAGAAGTGAATCAGAGTTTCTTTCTGTTGCGAGGCATGTGATTGGCTGTTTGTCACTGATGTCACGGATTCATGTGCACGCGCTCCACAAACTCAGGATCAAACCCCGAGTTGACAGAGAAAGTTGATGATCAGCATCATGGTACCAACAAAGCCGGACTGAAGTGGTTTTGTTTTGTCAACTCGAAACTAATCCTATAACCCTGAGTTTGTTCATCTACCATCATGGTACTATGGCGGGCCGGAAGGTCCAAAAATATGGCTACCGACTTGTCGCGGGAATTCACTATACAATTGCCAGTAGCCACTGAGTTTACCACTGATAGGCCGGCGGTGCATCTGCATACACACTCTCCTCACGCAGCGAACGACTCACTTTCCTCACACAGCTGACCACTGACTCTCCTCAGCCGGCGACTCACTTTCCTCACGCAGCGGACGAATCACTTTCCTCACGCAGCCGGCGACTCACTTTCCTCACGCAGCCGGCGACTCACTTTCCGCAGCCGGCGACTCACTTTCCGCAGCCGGCGAGTCACTTTCCGCAGCCGGCGAGTCACTTTCCGCAGCCGGCGACTCACTTTCTGCAGCCGGCGACTCACTTTCTGCAGCCGGCGACTCACTTTCCTCACGCAGCATTAACTCTCCTCACGTTTCTTTTCAAATACTGTGATGGTGCAATAACTAACTACATCAAGTAAAATTGATCATTTTTGTGTTGTAAATGTAATTTATTCTGAAGCAATATTCCCATCAGTGTTCTGTAAACTGTTACTGTTAAGATGTAAACTGTTAATCATCAGATTTGTATATGCCCCCTTAAAGGGATAGGTCAATCAAAAATAAAAATTCTGTCATCATTGACTTACCTTCTAGTTGTTCCGAACCTGTATGAGTTTCTTTCTTCTGTTGAACTAAAAATATATTTTGAATGTCAGTAAACAAACAGCTGACTGTAGAGAGTGACTTTCATAGTAGGAAAAAAAAAAAAATATGGAAGTCACTGGCTACCATCAACTGGTTACTGACATTCTTCAAAATATCATCCTTTTTCTTTCTTCTGTTGAACTAAACTCATATAGGTTTGGAACAAACTAGAGTGTAAGTCAATGATGACAGAATTATCATTTAGGTTTAACTGTCCCTTGGAATTGATTGTCATGGCATTTTTTTATTTTTTTTTTACCTTTATAAAAAGGTAATTTTCCCCTAACCTTGGCTATCAATCTCATGTTAATTAGAATAACTCACTCTAGGGCTTTTATTATTTTTTCCACGGCAGAGGAAACAGAATCTGCATCAGAAGTGGCATTTAGATGCATGTATAAAATTGAATATGAATGTGCAAAACAAGCATGAAAAACACTGTTTAACAACTTTACAATAAAGATATATAAAGCTTTTGTGGATTTTACAAATTATCTTTATACAATATATACAATATTCTGAAAAAGTGACATTTCCCTTTTTGCAAAGTTCAGATGTTGATAAAATATATAACTTTAACTAAAGATAAATTTTTGATTTGCAGCTGTCATGCTTAAACACTGGTTCTGCAGATTTTTGACATTTCAAATTTGCATTGTTTTTGTAACCATCACATTAGTTTATGGTATACGCTACTTTCATGTTTTTTTAAAAAAAAAAATTTAATCAGCTTACAACAGATTCCTTATTTGATAACACTATTCAAAAGAGCATTCACTACAAATAACATTTTAAACAAGGCACCAACAGCTTGGGCCCCTAAACAGTGACTGTTTCACTGAGTCTAATGTGATGGTTACAAAAACAATGCAATTTTGAAATGTCAAAAATCTGCAGAACCAGTGTTTAAGCATGACAGCTGCAAATCAAAAATGTATCTTTAGTTAAAGTTATATATTTTATCAACATTTGAACTTTGCAAAAAGGGAAATGTCACTTTTTCAGAATATTGTATATTAAAGATAATTTGTAAAATCCACAAAAGCTTTATAGATCTTTATTGTAAAGTTGTTAAACAGTGTTTTTCATGCTTGTTTTGCACATTCATATTCAATTTTATACATGCATCTAAATGCCACTTCTGATGCAGATTCTGTTTCCTCTGCCGTGGAAAAAATAACGGTAAAAGCCCTACAGTGAGTTATTCTAATTAACATGAGACTGATAGCCAAGGTTAGGGGAAAAGTACCTTTTTAAAAAGGTAAAAAAAAAAAAAAAATGCCATGACAATCAATTTCAAGGGATCGTTAAACCTGTGATAATTGATGATAATAATGATAATGATAATTCTGTCATCATTGACTTACACTCTAGTTTGTTCCAAACCTATATGAGTTTAGTTCAACAGAAGAAAGAAAAAGGATGATATTTTGAAGAATGTCAGTAACCAGTTGATGGTAGCCAGTGACTTCCATATTTTTTTTTTTTTCCTACTATGAAAGTCACTCGCTACAGTCAGCTGTTTGTTTACTGACATTCAAAATATATTTTTAGTTCAACAGAAGAAAGAAACTCATACAGGTTCGGAACAACTAGAAGGTAAGTCAATGATGACAGAATTTTTATTTTTGATTGACCTATCCCTTTAAGGGGGCATATACAAATCTGATGATTAACAGTTTACATCTTAACAGTAACAGTTTACAGAACACTGATGGGAATATTGCTTCAGAATAAATTACATTTACAACACAAAAATGATCAATTTTACTAGATGTAGTTAGTTATTGCACCATCACAGTATTTGAAAAGAAACGTGAGGAGAGTTAATGCTGCGTGAGGAAAGTGAGTCGCCGGCTGCAGAAAGTGACTCGCCGGCTGCGGAAAGTGAGTCGTCGGCTGCGGAAAGTGAGTCGCCGGCTGCGGAAAGTGACTCGCCGGCTGCGTGAGGAAAGTGATTCGTCCGCTGCGTGAGGAAAGTGAGTCGCCGGCTGCGTGAGGAAAGTGATTCGTCCGCTGCGTGAGGAAAGTGAGTCGCCGGCTGAGGAGAGTCAGTGGTCAGCTGTGTGAGGAAAGTGAGTCGTTCGTTGCGTGAGGAAAGTGAGTCGCCGGCTGAGGAGAGTCAGTGGTCAGCTGCGTGAGGAAAGTGAGTCGTTCGCTGCGTGAGGAAAGTGAGTCGCCGGCTGAGGAGAGTCAGTGGTGAGTGGTGAGTCGCTGCGTGAGGAGAGTGTGTATGCAGATGCACCGCCGGCCTATCAGTGGTAAACTCAGTGGCTGCTGGCAATTGTATAGTGAATTCCCGCGACAAGTCGGTAGCCATATTTTTGGACCTTCCGGCCCGCCATATGGTACAGGCCCCAGAACCAGGTAATCAGTGCCTTCAGGATTACAAGAAAACTAGAGGTAGGCAAGTTTTATCAGGGTTGGAGCTAAACTATGCAGTGGCCCTCCAGGACTGAGTTTGCCCATCTCTGGTGTATAGTGTAGGGAAGGACGATAGTAAATTAAGTCAACATTTAGTCTCATATAAAAGATTGTATTTGTGTCATTGTCATTTACTTGGACCCCACAAAGACAAAAAGAACGTGGTTGGGAACCACTGACCTGGACAGTTATTGTGGCTACCGTCCTGTTGATGATGCTTTGCGCCACAAGAGGGAGTGGGTTTGTTTTTCATATTAGTGGAGACAAGGTACTTGTGTTAGCAAACAAGACACACCTTAACCAGGAAGAAAAGAAAACAAAAAGAGAAAGAAAAAGAAGATACACCATTCCGAGGCTTCAAACCTGTTAACATTGGGAGTTTAAACAGCCACATATTTAGTGGTAAGTTCAAACCTTATTCTTCATGTAAATATGTAGACATATACAAATGAGCTGTTATTTACATTTATGCTCTTCTTTACATGGGCTTTGAAACATTTCGAATAACCAAAACCAACTAGCCAATAAGGAGGAAACGTTGATGATTAATGTTTAAATAAATTTGAACGCTTTTCAATACTTTTGATTTCCTGATTTCATTGTTTTATATAATAGCTACCATTAAAATCATGTATTTATATATGAATATTTCTAGGTTGTGTACATAAAATAATGAGTCATTTTGAGTTTGAAAACATTTCTCCAACAGGACACGTTAATGCTCAAGAGCATTATTGTACATTTGATGATCACATTAGTAGTTTTAAAATTAATATAATAAAGTAATATTATTTTTTCATTTATGATCACATGAGAAACAAATTTAAAGAGTCAGCGATTGTTGATTATTGCGCACATGCAAATAAATTATATCCAGCTGCTGCCCTGCAGCATCACATGTTTCAGGAGGATCACAAGACACGTCTCGGCCGGAAGTGAAGACGAACCATATATGGTTTAGAGCGGGTCTACATTTGTTTTAGTGTCATTTTCTTTTGTATGTATGTAATACGAGCTATTTTCATATGGATTTGATAGGATTTATGTACAATATTTAATAACAATACCTGATCTGATTATTTATTGATATTCAATTTGATCAATAACTAATGCAACAGTGTTTTCCATTTGACTGTTTGCTATTGAGAGATAATATTCACTTCATGTTCGTTTTGTAACAAATAGGGGTGGGCGATATCGATACCAAGTAAATAAAGGGCCAGTATTGCCGATAACAATACTGCTACTTTTTACTTTTAAAAGCATGCACTTGAACTTACATTTACTTTCCTTGCAGGGGTAGGCAATTTCGGTCCTAGAGAGCCGCTGTCCTGCTGAGTTTAGCTCCAACCTTAATCAAACACACCTGAACAAGCTAATCAAGTTCTTCAGGATTACTAAGGCTAAAGGCAGCTGAAGGTTTTTTTTCAGGGTTGGAGCTAAACTCTGCAGGACAGCGGCTCTCTAGGACCGAACTTGCCTACCCCTGTTTTAGGGGAAAGCAGTGTGTCATGATTTATGAAGTGAATGCATCATTAACATGATAAATCTGAATACATTTTCATAACCACTAAAAGATTTTGTGATTTTTGCTCTCCTGCAATTAGTCGTGTGTATGATTAGCTAGCTACTGTAGCAAAGCCATTGTTAATTTTTGTAAAGGGCTACCAGTGACAAGCTACAAGCTATACTTTTGCACATTTTTTTCTGACAGATTAATTATTACAGAACAATTACAGAACTTAACACAATCCATTGTAACTTTTAACTTTCAATATAAATACATTTACTTGCACAAACTAGCCTTATTATAATAAATGTTATACGTACACTATACTGTTGAAAAGTTTGGGGTCAGTAAGATTTTTAATGTTTTTGAAAGAATTCTCTTCTGCTCACCAATGCTGCATTTATTTGATCGAAAACACAGTAAAAACAGGGTAACACTATACAATAAGATTCATTTGTTAAACATTAATTTATTAACTAACATGAAATAACTGTGAGCAATACATTCTTTATTAACGTTAGTTAATGGAAATACATTAGTTCACAGTGCATTAACTAATGTTAACAAGATTTTAATAATGTATCAGTAAATGTTGAAATTAACAAAGATTAATAAATGCGGTAGAAGTGGTTGGGAACCCCTGTATTATTGCAATTTAAAATGTTGTTTTCTACTTTAATATATTTTAAAATGTATTTTATTCCTTTGTTAAAAGTTGAATTTTCAGCATCTTTACTCCAGTCTTCAGTGTCCTTCAGAAATTATTCTAGTATGCTGATTTGATGCTCAAAAAACATTTCTGATAAAAATCAATGTTGAAAATGGTTGTGCTGCTTCATAATTTTGTGGAAACCATACATTTTATTCAGATTTGATTAACAAAGTTAAACGTTTTTTTGTTTGTTTGTTTTTTATAACAATGTAAAAGCATTTACTGTCACTTCTGATTCATTTTATGCATCCTTGCAAAATAAAATGATTAATTTCATTAAAAAAAAAATCTTATTGATGCCAACATTTTGAAATATTGTGAAATAACTCCTGCTTGTTTCTCAGTCATCTGATAAGCATTGTTCAGGGTTCCATTTCCCAAATGCATTGTGAGCCTTATTGTATGCTTAATGGAAATGCAGCCCTATTTGATCAAGCACTGTGAGCGAAGCGTCAGCAGCAAACGCTTTCTGTGATTGCTTGGTTGGGTCTTGTATGTTCAGATGAGTGGAAGAAATAGTTCCTACACAATTGTTCTCTAAATTTTTTTTTTTTTTACCCTTATGGGCTTATTTTACGCACTGAATTACGTGCTAAATAAATAAAATCAATGATAAAAATGGGGTTCTATGTAATCAAAACTTAAATAAGTCAGTGGAAATTAATACCTCAAAGTTGAGTGAACAAAAAACATTTTACAGGGAATGTATGTACTGAAAACTTAAAAAAGTAAGTTCACTTAACTTTCATAAAGTTAACTAAACTTATAAAGTTATAACTAAACTTTTTAAGTTCAAACAACATTCCATTTGTCAAAAAAGATAACTCAGAAAGTTGTGTGAATTCATTTTTAGAAAAAGATCAGTGTAGGTTCAGGAGATTGATATTCAGATTTAACTGGAACTGAACTGAATAGTATGGAAGCCTGTTTCCGCCACTAAAAAAAAAAAACTCCACTAAAAAATAAATAAATAAATAAAAAAAAGCGACTAAAAAAAAAAAGATGAATTGCGACTTTTTATCTCAGAATTCTGACTTTTTAACTCGCAATTGCGAGTTTATATCTCACAATTATAAAGTCAGAGTTAAAGAGTTATAAAGTCAGAATTCTGAGATATAAAGTCGCAATTGCGTGATAAAAAGTCAGAATTCTGAGATATAAAGTCGCAATTGCGAGTTATAAAGTCAGAATTCTGAGATATAAAGTCGCAATTGCGTGATAAAAAGTCAGAATTCTGATATATAAAGTCGCAATTGCGTGATATAAAGTCAGAATTCTGAGATATAGTCGCAATTGCGTGATATAAAGTCAGAATTCTGAGATATAAAGTCGCAATTGCGTGATAAAAAGTCAGAATTCTGAGATATAAAGTCGCAATTGCCTGATAAAAAGTCAGAATTCTGATATATAAAGTCGCAATTGCGTGATAAAAAGTCAGAATTCTGATATATAAAGTCGCAATTGCGAGTTATAAAGTCAGAATTCTGAGATATAAAGTCGCAATTGCGTGATAAAATGTCAGAATTCTGAGATATAAAGTCGCAATTGCGTGATATAAAGTCAGAATTCTGAGATATAAAGTCGCAATTGCGTGATAAAAAGTCAGAATTCTGAGATATAAAGTCGCAATTGCCTGATAAAAAGTCAGAATTCTGATATATAAAGTCGCAATTGCGTGATAAAAAGTCAGAATTCTGATATATAAAGTCGCAATTGCGTGATAAAAAGTCAGAATTCTGAGATATAAAGTCGCAATTGCGAGTTTATATCTCACAATTATAAAGTCAGAGTTAAAGAGTTATAAAGTCAGAATTCTGAGATATAGTCGCAATTGCGTGATAAAAAGTCAGAATTCTGAGATATAAAGTCGCAATTGCGTGATAAAAAGTCAGAATTCTGAGATATAAAGTTGCAATTGCGTGATAAAAAGTCAGAATTCTGAGATATAAAGTCGCAATTGCGTGATAAAAAGTCAGAATTCTGAGATATAAAGTCGCAATTGCGAGTTATAAAGTCAGAATTCTGAGATATAAAGTCGCAATTGCGTGATAAAAAGTCAGAATTCTGAGATATAAAGTCGCAATTGGGAGTTATAAAGTCAGAATTGCGAGATATAAACTCGCATTATAAAGTCAGTCGCAATTGCGTGATAAAAAGTCAGAATTCTGATATATAAAGTCGCAATTGCGTGATAAAAAGTCAGAATTCTGAGATATAAAGTCGCAATTGCGAGTTATAAAGTCAGAATTGCGAGATATAAAGTCGCAATTGCGTGATAAAAAGTCAGAATTCTGAGATATAAAGTCGCAATTGCGAGTTATAAAGTCAGAATTCTGAGATATAAAGTCGCAATTGCGTGATAAAAAGTCAGAATTCTGAGATATAAAGTCGCAATTGGGAGTTATAAAGTCAGAATTGCGAGATATAAACTCGCATTATAAAGTCAGTCGCAATTGCGTGATAAAAAGTCAGAATTCTGATATATAAAGTCGCAATTGCGTGATAAAAAGTCAGAATTCTGAGATATAAAGTCGCAGTTGGGAGTTATAAAGTCAGAATTGTGAGTTATAAAGTCAGAATTCTGAGATATAAAGTCGCAATTGCGTGATAAAAAGTCAGAATTCTGAGATATAAAGTCGCAATTGCGTGATAAAAAGTCAGAATTCTGACTTTTTTTCTCGTAATTAACTGATGGTCAGTATCTCTGTTTGTAACAGTGCATCCAACGATATCCAATCCAACGTGCTACCGTGAAGTCTGAAGCTGTCGGTGTATAAAATGTGCCACTTCAGCTTTGTCTGATTTATTGCGCCTCCGCCACAGCTGATTCTTCTTCTTATTATGATTATTATTATATTGTTATTATTGTGTAAAATTCATTAGTGTATCCATTCTGTTAAAAACAACTTTTATTGCCCAAATACCTCGACTGTAATTTGCAGAATTGCATGATTCTACCCTTGAGTTGCAAAGTTAATGAAACATGATAGGTATTGGTTGTTTTAGTATTAAGCCCACTAGATGGCAGTAAAAGCTGTTTTTTCTCCTTGAAACGCTGTGTACAAGGTTACCGTGGAAACATTCTATATGCATATTCCTGCATAATGCATATGTCCGGAGACTAATCTTTATGTGTCTCCTCCAGTAAAATCAATATTTCTTTATTGGTAAATCGGCGCTAAAAATAATCCTTTATGATGTCCTCTATTTTATGTATAATAATAACAAAGCAGTAATCCTGATGGTCAGTCGCAATGAAAGGAAACGCAAGCAAAGAACTGTGAGAAATAACGTTTCACAGTAGTGAGAAAATTCTGACTTTTTATCACGCAATTGCGACTTTATATCTCAGAATTCTGACTTTATAACTAAGATTGTTATCTTGTGTCATGTTTGGAATGTTTTTATATTTGTGTCATGTTTGGAATGTTTTTATATTTGTGTCATGTTTGTAAGATGCTTATGTGACGTGCACTAGATTTACGAGATAAAAAAGAGCATAAAGGTTTCACTTCAGCTGCAAATTACTCAAATGACTCTTGACTTATGTTACTGTGTTATGTACAAACCCTGTGGGCTTCAAAATAATAACACATAAGTGATTTATTTATTTAGCTTCTACAGAAGTAATACCAAACAGTGAGAAAATGAGTGACACGGGTAAGTAGATTTACAAATATCTAACATGGCAATCATTAGATATAATCAGTAAAAATATGTATTTTAAAATATCAACAGACACATTATGTTTGTATCTTCACAGAACCTCTCATTTCATCAGAAGATGACGAGTCACCTGGTAAGATCTATTCATTAATTTCACTTCAGTGTCCTCAGATATTTTCATTGTGTGTACAATATGTGTATAATTGTACAGCCCCATACAGAATGAAAATATAGTTACATAAATTTATGATCAATTAATAATTACATATAAATGTTGTGAAAGCATGCTTTAATAAACTGAATGTTGCTGAATGACAAGAAGACAGAATAAGGTCAGAAATAAAACTGGAATTATGTGCTGTAAGACTCTTGGGCTGCATTTACACTGCAAGTCTTAATGCACAGATCCAATCTTTTGGCCATATCTGATTTTTTTGGCCAATGTGTTTACATTCACTTTAGATGTGACTGGTATCCGAGACGTGTCGCCCTCGCCATGTGATGGCTTGGAATTCCAATGGGAATCAGATATGCGTGTTTATACATAGGTCGCATGTCCAGAGATCAGATATGTATCAGATTTAAAACCACATTTGGAAGTGGCTCAGATTGGATGCGGAAAAATCTGATCTCGTATGGATTTTTGTGTTTACACGTGTGCAACTAATTCCGATCTGTGTCAGATGTGAGCAAAAGCAGCCTTGTTTCCACACAGTAAATTCTCCAGGGTTAAACACTGCTCTGTCTTCATATGGGAACCAACAGCAGGGTGTTAAATGTAACAGTGAAGCAGTGTTACAGTCAAATTAGATAATTAAATGATTAATCAAGTTATGATTGACCATTAGTGGTGACACCTGATGTTAAAGGTCCCGTTCTTCGTGATCCCATGTTTCAAACTTTAGTTAGTGTGTAATGTTGTTGTTAGAGTATAAATAAAATCAGTAAAATTTTAAAGCTCAAAGTTCAATGCCAAGCGAGATATTTTATTTAACAGAAGTCGCCTACATCGAACGGCCAGTTTGGACTACATCCCTCTACTTCCTTCTTTAATGACATCACTAAAACAGTTTTTTGACTAACCTCCGCCCACAGGAATACACAAGAGTTGCGTTTGTAGAGTGTGTTTGTCGCCATGTCGTCGAAACGCTGTTATTTTCATCCCGCAGTCCAATCACCGGGTCTGATTCCGGCTCAAATTGATAGGGTAAAATTAAAGACATGTTTACAATAACACTGAGCGCGTGCATCTCCACGTTATGGTAAGAGGCCTGACTTTTCCGGGCAAGATGCGCTCAGAGCTGTCGAATCACAACACAGGAACCGCTGGCACAATCAGAACTCGTTACGTATTTCTGAAGGAGGGACTTCATAGAACAAGGAAGTCATCAGCCCGTTTTTATGACAGTGGAAACAGCGGTATACAGATAAGTAAATTATGTGAAAAATACTGTGTTTTTTTACACGCGAAACATGAACACATGTTATATTGCACACTATAAACACAATCAAAGCTTCAAAAAACCACGAAAAACGGGACCTTTAATAAGCAGAATCACTGAGGGAAAGAGAAACAGCAAGAACAGAAAAAGAGAGCCACTACAACTACAACTGACTTCCAGCCATTACACATTATTTCACTTATTACTAACCAGGGGTGCGTTTCCCAAAGCGAACTATGGTCGCAAGTTCCGTCGTTACCAATAGAGCTCAATGGGACTTACGACCATGGTTCACCAACGATGCTTTCAGGAAATGCACCCCAGTTTGACTTTATTTCTGTCATACATCAACAAAATTTCTTATTGAGAAATAACAGAGATTTAGATGTTAAAGGGTTAGTTCACCCAAAAATGAAAATTCTGTCATTTATTACTCACCCTGTCAGGTAAATAGGCAGAATTCAGATGCGGGTGCAAACAGAAGGTTTATTGAACAGAAAATAACTGAAGCGTCAGAAAAACAGTTCGTGGGTCAGGAAAAGCCGCGACCACGGCAATCGGCACAAACGGGAAAGGCTGCTCACAAATCCAGACAACCGCCGCCGAATGCGAGTGATGATTGAGTCCACAGTGAGCACAGTAGAATGGCGAGACAACTTGCAGCCACAAGCACTGGAGCCTGAACGAGACAGGAAGAGACAAGACAAGACAAGCGTACTGATACGGACACAGGCAGTCAGAATAGCGGTAGAAACCATAACAGTCTGACAAAGGACAGAGACACGAGGGGCTATAAAGGGAAATAATAATGAGGAGAACAAGAACCAGGTGTGAGAGATGAGCTAACGAGCAGGAACAGGTAAGGGCAGAGACACAAGCACATGGCGAGCTGTCAAAACAAAGCCACGCACCAAAACACAAAACACGAGCACAAAGACAGGTGATCAGACCCGAGACCTGACAGTACCCCCCCCCCCTCCCAGGAGAGCCACCAGGCGCCCCAGGAGGAGGCTCACCTCGTCCCCGACGGAAGTCCTCGATCAACGAGCGGTCCAAAATGTCCCGGGATGGCACCCAGCACCTCTCCTCTGGACCATAGACCTCCCAGTCCACGAGATACTGAAACCCTCTACCGCGGCGCCGCTCGTCGAGTATCCTCCTACCCGTATAGGTGGGAGAGCCATCCACAAGACGAGGGGGTGGGGGGATTGGATGATCGCCAGCAGGATTGATGGGAGAGGAAAACACAGGTTTAACCCTGGAAATATGAAACACAGGGTGAACCCGACCAAGAGCAGGGGGAAGCTTGAGCCTGACCGCCACTGGATTAACCACCTTGGTGACACGGTATGGACCAATGAATCTGGGTGCCAGCTTACGAGAGGGCGCCCGGAGAGGCAGATCCCTGGTAGAGAGCCATACCCTTTGACCACACACATAGGTAGGAGGAGAGGACCGGCGGCTGCTGCTTTGGTTCGTCTAGAGGTCTGGGCCAAAACCCCCCTGACCTTTCTCCAGGTGCGACGGCAACGCTGGACAAAAGCCAGGTCAGACGGGACCGCAGCATCGGGTTCCTGTGATGGAAACAGAGGAGGCTTATAACCCACAGAACACTCAAAGGGGGACATACCTGAAGCCGCCATCGGAAGGGAGTTAGGGGTGTACTCAATCCAAGAGAGCTGTTGGCACCAGGAACTTGGGTTATTGGATGTCAGACAGTGGAGCATGTAGGGAGCCGTCTTTCTTCTGAACGAAGAAAAACCCTGCACCAGCAGGAGAGGAGGAATGGCGGATGAGCCCAGACTGAAGTGATTCACGAATATACTTGTCCATAGCCTCTCTTTCAGGACCAGAAAGGGAATAAAGACGACCCTTAGGCAGAGAAGTGCCTGGGAGGAGCTCAATGGCACAGTCGTAAGGACGATGCGGAGGAAGTGAGGTGGCCCGAGACCTACTGAAGACCGCCCGAAGATCAAAGTACTCCGCAGGTACACCGGTAAGGTCAGGAGGATCCACCTGCGAAACACAAGACACAGAGACAGGAGAAAACGCAGCACCTAAACAAGACACGTGACAAGACTGACTCCAGGCTAAAACGGAATTATTGACCCATTCAACCTGCGGGTTGTGTTTTAGCAACCATGGGTGTCCTAATATTAACAGAGCATTAGGAGAGTCCAAAATAAACAGTTCAATCTCCTCACAATGGTTACCAGAAAGTGAAAGGCTTACACGGGGAGTGACGTGTGTGATGGTAGTAAGGGGACTTCCTGCCAGCGACCATGCTACAATGGGTTCAGCCAAGAGGATGGTTGGAATATTCCATTTGAGAGCGGAGGCAGAATCCAGGAAATTTCCCTCAGCCCCTGAATCTATAAGCGCTTGACCCGAGTGGACATCTCCCCGGAAGGCGAGATGAAAAGGCATCAGGCTGGAGAGTTAGAACAGGAAAAAGCGCCCACCAGGACTCCCCGATTCACTGGGCTTTGGCTTTTAACGGGTACTGAAGGACAAAATGGCCCGGCTTGCCACAATACAAGCATAATCCTTGGGTTAAACGCTCCTGTCTCTGCTGTGGTGTTAATCGAAGACGACCCAGCTGCATCGGCTCAGCCTCAGTTTACAGGGAACTTGTGGCATCATGCGAAGAGGACTCCAGGTGGCGCGACGGAGCAGTAGACAGACGGCGCTGACGGCAACGATTGAGACGCCCCTCAACAGGGAGTGCGAGATTAATTATGTCATCCAATCCCCGAGGCAGATCCAAAGCAGCCAGTTCGTCTGCAATGGCATGATCCAGTCCATCAAGAAAACGAGCACGTAACGCGCCCTCATTCCAAGCACAAGCAGCCGCCAAAGTTTGGAACTGTATCGCATAATCAGTCACTGAACTCCTCTTCTGAGTCAGACCAGACAACTGAGCCGCCGCCTCATCTCCCTGTGCTGAATGGTCGAATAACTTCGTCATTTCTTGACGAAAATCCTCAAAAGAAGCACAGTAGAGAGCACGAGAATTCCACACGGCCACTCCCCATTCGCGGGCGCGACCGGAGAGAAGAGTGATGACATACGCCAGTTTTGCCTCTTCTGTGGCGTAGCGTCGAGGTTGTAAAGCGAACACCAGAGCGCACTGAGAGAGGAATGCTTGACAGGACTTCAGATCGCCGTCATAGATCAGTGGATTATTGGCGTGTGGTTCGGGTTCAGGAGGAATAACTGCGCGAGGAGCGGGCGCCCGGTTAGCCGCCTCTTGCTGAAGCTCATCGACCCGTGAAAGGAGCTCCGCGACTCGGGCATTCAGCGCGTCCACTTCCTGAGCAGTAGTGTTGATCTGGCTGGAGTGCTGGCCCAGCAAAACCCCTTGCTGAACGAGAGCAGAACGGAGCGTGTCGGATCCCGCTGAATCCATCATTGGTCAGACTGTTCTGTCAGGTAAATAGGCAGGATTCAGATGCGGGTGCAAACAGAAGGTTTATTGAACAGAAAATAACTGAAGCGTCAGAGAAACAGTTCGTGGGTCAGGAAAAGCCACGACCGCTGCAATCGGCACAAACGGGAAAGGCTGCTCACAAATCCAGACAACCGCCGCCGAACGTGAGTGAAGATTGAGTCCACAGTGAGCGCAGTAGAATGGCGAGACAACTTGCAGCCACTAGCACTGGAGCCTGAACGAGACAGGAAGAGACTAGACAAGACAAGCGTACTGATACGGACACAGGCAGTCAGAATAGCGGTAGAAACCATAACAGGGGCTATAAAGGGAAATAATAATGAGGAGAACAAGAACCAGGTGTGAGAGATGAGCTAACGAGCAGGAACAGGTAAGGGCAGAGACACAAGCACATGGCGAGCTGTCAAAACAAAGCCACGCACCAAAACACAAAACACGAGCACAAAGACAGGTGATCAGACCCGAGACCTGACACACCCTCATGTCGTTCCACACTTGTAAGACCTTTGTTCATCTTTGGAACACAAATTAAGATATTTTTGATGAAATGCAATGACTCAGTGAGGCCTGCATTCAAAGCAATGACATTTTGATTGGTGGCTCCCATCATGCACTGCTACATGAAGCATTTTGTTTGATTGTCACCATTGTTGAGGCTCATATGCTGATTCTTGGGCCCAATCCCAATTCTATTTTATACCCCTTCCCCTTACCCCTTCCCCTTGCCCCTTGAAACAGAGTGTCAAGGGGTAGGGCTGGAAATATTCCCCTAAGAAATGGGACACCACTACTAGACCGTTACACGTCATCATAAGTCGTCGCTAGCTCCTACGTCATAGATGCGCCGATGTTTATCACACACTTCTAAGATGCCATCGATAGCTGTAGTGATCTCTGTTGCTTGGGCGACAGCTATTTTTACTATTAGTGCACATATCTCACCGTAATCAGGCACAAGCAACATAAACGTTAAACAGATGACTCACTCCCAAAGTTGTTTTGCTGTGTATTTCGATTTCAAGAAACGCTGCTCGTTTTCTGCACGAAAACGTATGAGCCTGCGTGTTTCCTCAGGAGTCCCTACATACAATACTGATGAATAAGCACGCAAACTGAATGCACTTTTTGTTTATATCATGTAACGTACACGTATTTATGGACGTAACCACAACAAAACAATACATTAATCAGGCATGCGGCAAAAAGACAAGTTAGCTGCCACCGGATTTGAATTTATGTTGTCAAATCAACGCGGGTTTCAATAAAATATAAAAAAATATGTTGTGGAACTATCATAAAGTAAAAAACATTAGCGAACTTTTTTCATAGCGATTTTAACAAATCTTTTTTCGGAGAACATATCCGTATACATGAACACACGATTAAAGGCAACATAAAACAAGTGATTATTTATTACTAAAATACTGTTTACTGTACGAAAATACTTACATTTATGGGTCTCTCTGCTCGCTCGGTCGGCCATGTTGGAAATTTATCATACCCCTTCGTCTGAAGTGTGGTCCCGAAAAAATCTTCCTTTGAAGGGCTACCTGGCCCTTCCCCTCCAACCAAATGAGAATTGGGACACCCCTACCCCTTCACGTGAACGCGCGAAACGAAGGGGAAGGGGAAAGGGGAAGGGGTAAGGGGTAGAATTGGGATTGGGCCTTGATGTCTGTGTGTGTTTGTATAAAATCTTCAGGTTAAAAAAGCACTGCTGGATCTCAAACTGAAACATCATAAATTTACTATAATGAAAAATTAATAAAATATTTATAATGTTAATAATACTGGATGTGACCAGTGAATCTTGACTTGAAACCAAACTTTCATTAAAACATTAACATCTAAAACCTGAACTGTTTAACTCTAGGGGAGTTGGAAAATGAGCCTATTTTCAAAAAAGTGGAGTGTTCCTTTAAATACCCTAATTGAAATAGGGCTTACCCTAAACCAGGATTAGGCCTTGTCTGTGAAACTGGGCCAATGCATTTATTATTAATCTTATGCCTAATATATGATGGAAATGGCTTCGTTACTGTTTCTTGGCCCCTCACATTGACAGTTATGCTACTACTAATTATCACATTAATCACATAAATTATAACTACTACTCAAAACGGCAAAATCAATAGACTGAAGTTTATTAGTTTGCATCCCTGATTATTTTTGTTGGTTGTTTAACATTTCAAGCAACAGTTCTCAAGAAATGTGTAGTTTAGCTACTTACATCTTATCTCGCACTTTATGATGGCTAGCTGAAGTGTCGCACTCAGCAGCTTCCCTGAACATAAAGCCCGCCTAGTTTGATTTGATCTCAAAAATGTTAACATTGACGACCACTGACAGACCGCTGACAGCTCAGATGAGAAAGTGTTATCTTGGTGCTGTGCAATATCCTTGCAGCACTAGTCTGAATACTATATTAGGCAATTATTTAACAACCTTCATCAACTTTATGAAATGTCAGATGACCTACGTGTTAATTTTAGCTTGTCACTTTAATTTATCTAATTAATGCATTAAATCAAGAGCCCTAATTTTCACAGAATGTTCTCTTACATTATATGGCATGATTTTATATAACAAAAAAATTAGCTGGGTTTGCACAGGCAGGGTCACATAGGTGAGCTCATTGCGAATTCAAAATGTTGCTGCTTCACCTATTACTGACCAGACTGACTTTATTTCTGTCAGACGTCTACTTAAGTACTTACTGAGAATTAACAGAGGTTTAGATGTTGATGTTTTAGTATTTAGGAATCACTATTCCATCATGGTGATCAGTGTTTGATATATCTTAATATCTCAATATCGTAGTGGGGCTCTTGACCCTTGACTTTTTATCATAATACTTTCCATGGCTACTGTAACTGTTTATCAAACACCTTTGTTATGGCAAGGAATACCAAAAGAGACTGCATCCAGGTAATGTTGATTTGTTACTGATAACAACATAATCATCACCAAGATTAAGTATGCAGTCTTTGTCAGATGTTATCAACTTTATATTATGAAATATATTTGCCCTGTGATTATATGTTTGTTCATTTTTTTAGTTCTTGTGTTTCTGCTCGTCTCTTCTTTCTGGACTTGTTGTTCCTCTTTCCTTCAGTAATTCTGCTAATCAGGTGTTTATCAGTGTCTAAATTCACTCTGTCAAGTGCACTATATTAGTGAACTAATGTAGGGAATAGTGAATGAGGGAATAGGGTGTGATTTGGAATACAGCCTCTGAGTGTCGTCTTTAAGTGATGTTAACTCACAGCTATTTTTCTTGAAAACGACAAATATAACCCAGAAAGCACAGTTTTCTACAGAATTACTCTTTTAATGGAAAATGGTTTGTTACTGTCAGAATTTGGTCATTTTTTACAGCAAGGTTTAACAGTGCACTTGCACTAAAATTCACAGCTTTATTATTAAGATGGAAACTTAATATGTCCATGTATTTTTTTCTTACACATTCAGCAGCTGAATTTCAACCTCTGCCCGGTTCATTTAAAAGAGTCCCCTGTGTGTGTGTTTAATTTTTTATTAAAGGTGCCCTAGATTCAAAAATTGAATTTATCTTGGCATAGTTGAATAACAAGAGTTCAGTACATGGAAATGACATACAGAGAGTCTCAAACTCCATTGTGTCCTCCTTCTTATATAAATCTCATTTGTTTAAAAGACCTCAGAAGAACAGGCGGATCTCAACATAACACCGACTGTTACGTAACAGTCAGGATCATTACTATGTACGCCCCCAATATTTGCATATGCCAGCTCATGTTCAAGGCATTAGACAAGCCAGTATTAACTTCTGGATGTGCACAGCTGAATCATCAGACAAGGACAACAGCGAAAAATGGCAGATGGAGCAATAATAACTGACATGATCCATGATATCATGATATTTTTAGTGATATTTGTAAACTGTCTTTCTAAATGTTTCGTTAGCATGTTGCTAATGTACTGTTAAATGTGGCTAAAGTTACCATCGTTTCTTACTGTATTCACAGAGACAAGAGCCGTCGTTATTTTCATTTTTAAACACTTGCAGTCTGTATAATTCATAAACACAACTTCATTCTTTATAAATCTCTCCAACAGTGTAGCATTAGCCGTTAGCCACGGATCACAGCCTCAAACTCATTCAGAATCAAACATAAACATCAAAATAAATACTTTACTCACATAATTCGAAGCATGCATACAGCATACATGATGAACATCTTGTAAAGATCCATTTTGAGGGTTATATTAGCTGTATGAACTTTGTTTATGCACTGTATTATAGTCGAGAGCTCGGGGGCGGGGAGCACGCGATTTAAAGGGGCTGCAGCCTGAAAAATTAATTAAAAAATATCTATGGGGTATTTTGAGCTGAAACTTCACAGACATATTCAGGGGACACCTTAGACTTATATTGCATCTTTTGAAAAAGCATTCTATGGCACCTTTAAAGGGGACCTATTATGCAAAATTCACTTCTGCATGGTGTTTGGTAGGGGTGTTCACAAATAGTCGAATATTCGACCTGTAATTAATATGTGAAAAATAAAAATACTATTCGAATTTTACTATGTTGCTTTGCTGGCCATAAATGCAGTGAATCCATGATAAGTCCTAAGCACTAAAACTGTGGAGCGTGTTTAACAAGTTTATTGAATTTGATCGTCACATAATGTTGTCGTCTGTCTCGCAAAGTTTGGAATTACTTGGATGAAAATGATCTTACAAAATGGAATTGCTTTTGATCAAATGAATTAATGAAACCAAGTTATCATAATATCACGTCCATATTGAGAAAGCACATGAAATCTAAATACCCATCGAATGAGGAAAGACAGCTGTCCATTAACTTACTGCATTCACGACAGGTAAGCGCAGCTGTAACCTGAATGAGCCGAGAAGATAACTTATCTGATAGCAAAATGATTTTGAGACATATGCTTCCTTTAAATTTCTTCAAGGGAGATATATTTACTAAAAGAAAACACAAAGTGCTATAAACCTTAGCTTAGCATACCATTATGTATTATCGTTATCTTTGTGTTTCTGCAATGTCTGTCAGCGCGGCTCGTTTTCTAACCCGAGCATGTGGATATTATTGTTTTTCTCAACATGAACATGTGAAACAATATGAAAACGATAACCATATACTGACTCAAGTGTATTATGTACGTTTTGTACGATAACTGGCGCTGTCTGCTTTATTAGCGTTTTTTCCCATTCGCGCTGCTTGAGATTAAATGCTTTTGTGCTTTATATTTTTTTGTTTGCACATATTGTTTAATGCTTTGAACTAAAAGAAAGAAAAGCTTAAGATATAACATAAGCTTGTTGTGTATATTGCCTAATTGTAAGCTTGTTCAGAAATGGTAAAAAAAATCTTGATGAATTTTAAAAAATAACGCCCTTCTTTTTTTTAACGTCATTTAAATAAATTAATATTCAAATATTCGTTTTTTACGAGCCCAAATTTGAATACATTATTTTGGAAAAATGCCCATCCCTGGTGTTTGGACATAAATGTGTGTTGGCAGTGTGTGTACACAACCACCCTATAGTGATAAAAATGTCACATTAGTCACAGGCCCTGCCCACAAATGTTGACAGACACTGCTGTTTGAACATAGACCCGCCCTGAGCGCGTTCACAGCGAGTCCGCCATTGCTGCACTGACGAGAATGTCTCCCAAGTGTTTTAGGTGTTCTGTAGCTGGATGGATTAATCCACATAGCTCTCTCCATTTACTCCCTAAATCTGAGCTGCTGAAAACGAGGTGGATTCATTTTGTTTTCAAAAAAAAAATTATCCCACAACTCTACCGAAATTCGTTTATGTCTGTGCAAATCATGTCACACCGGACTGCTTTGTGAACAAATGTTCATGTCAACACAAAGGGAAAATACAAAACAGAGACTGTGCTAAAAATGTGCTACTCAAGGATAGTCTCCAGAGTGATACTGGATACGGCAGTAATGAAGGTCTGTATATATTTGTTTACTGTTAGTTGTAACAAGTGTTTCTGTGTACTTTGCTGTGTATGTTGATAATAATGAGAGAGAGTTTATGGATAATATTTTAATGCACACTTGCAGTGTTTTATTAAGCTCTTAAGGCCTGTACACACCGGGACGAATATCGCACGCGTTTATCGCCAGTGTTTTTGAGACGTTTTTTGTGTTCACACCCAAGCGATTTTCACTGGCGATGCGCAGATTGAACGTGCAAATTCACTCCCGGACAGTATGTGGCGCTTGTGCTTAACGGTAGTGCAAATAAACATATTTATGATATTAATAAAGTTAAAGAAGATAAAAATGCAGATATTAAATGGCATATATATGAGAGATGGTAGTCAGAAACAGTAGTGCAAATAAACATATGATATTAGTAAAGTTAAAAAAGATAAAAATGCAGATATTAAATGGCATATATGAGAGATGGTAGTCAGAAACGGTAGTGCAAATAAACATATGATATTAGTAAAGTTAAAGAAGATAAAAATGCAGATATTAAATGGCATATATATGAGAGATGGTAGTCAGAAACGGTAGTGCAAATAAACATATGATATTAGTAAAGTTAAAGAAGATAAAAATGCAGATATTAAATGGCATATATGAGAGATGGTAGTCAGAAACAGTAGTGCAAATAAACATTTATGAAATAGACATTCTCAACTATATTTCTTGAATGTAAAAGAAAAAAAACAGCAAAAATACAGAAATAATACACATCTATTGGTATGGCCAAGAACTGGCAGAGCACCCATAGCGTGCGTCTCAATCAGCTCCCTAGTTCACTAGTCAGGGCACTGATCAGGGAGTCGGCCACATTCATTTAAATGGTATACTGATACACGGCCTAGGAAGCTAGGGAGCTGTTTGAGACGCAAGGATAGTTTGTAGGGGTCTTCCTCATCTACTTACTTTCTCTTCGTCGTCTTGGTATCAATGTGTGCTCAGCAAGACTGTTTTGTGCTTGAGCGCCACCAAGTCGTGTTTCACTGTAACTTCAGCAGCTCCAGGCACGTGAACAAAAGCATCTCATTGGTCGGCCAGTTTTTAACGCGGCACGTCAAACCAAAAAAACGAACCCGAGGCGTTTTTTAAAAAATGACGCTTTTACGCCTCGCGTTTTTCGCGTCGGTGTGCACACTCACATTGGCGCCCGTTGTTTAGTCACGAGGCGTTAAACATCGGCGAAAATCGTGCGCGATATTCGTCCCGGTGTGAACAGGCCTTTACAGTGATTTTCTAGAGTGAAAACAGACACTTCATCTTTTCTGTGAGGTACAATAAACATCACAAAACTCATCTGTAAAGTTTTGGCCATCATTCGGACAGTACAACAGGCCTGTACTAATCTGGTAGATTAAAAACAAGAAGACAATATAAGTTATAACCCTAATTGAACTAAACTATACCTGTTTTATCTCCATGCAGCATATATTCACAGTTTCTGACATTCTGACTCTGCCTTCTTAGGACGAGCGCAGTAGCTTATTTGCATTTAAAGGGACCACACTGAAACGGCACGTTTTTGCTCAACCACTAAAAGTTTCAATTTTAACATGCTATAAAAAATTATCTGTGGAGTATTTTGAGCTAAAACTTCACATAGTGGAGAGTGGGGTAAGATGAGCCAGTGGGTAAGTTGACACACCCCCTGTATCTTGGCAACCGTACCATTTTATTGTCATGTAACCAGGGGCGTCGGACTGGGGGGGGGGAAGGGTACCGAGTACCCAGGGCCCGAGGCAGGGGGGGGCCCCTTAGAAGTCAGTTTTCTATACATGCATGTATATGTATGTATAGAAAACTGACTTCTAAGGGGCCCCTTAGAAGTGAAAATGACTTTTTTTTATACCAAACCAGTGCCTAACTACAAGTTTAGTTTTTGCAGTTAGGCACTGGTTTGGTATAAAAAAAAGTCATTTTCATGCTGTGCAGGGCCCCACCACCCCTCTCGAATCAATGTAAATGGTATGACCCGCAGGTCAGGTGCTTCTGCTGCGGACCTGCGGTGAATCAGTTAATGAGACAGGAGCTGGAGTTAGCCGTGATATGAACTAGAAAGACAGGGGAAGAGTCATGTCTTTCCTTAAGAAAGGAAAATCAGGGGCTCAAAAACGAAAAGAAAAGAAGATTAAAGAGAGAAAGGCAAATGAGGGCAAGCAGTTGCTCACTCAGTTCCCTTTCGATACTTCACTCGTACTGCGTATGGGGGAAAAGTCTCCCTTTTTCCCAGCTACTGAAGCCTTTTCAATAACGCAGTGTAACGGCATAGCTGCGCGGCCTATGGCGACAGAGCGCGCAAACTTTCCCGCCGAAAGGGGCAGGGTAAAGGGCTATATAAGCGAGCATTTCACCATAGGCCATCAGTCCTTTCTCCTTCAGCAACGACTCTACTTCTCTTCGCTGATCCTCGCCGAAGCCTGCTCGCCGAGAAAGAAGCTCGCCGCCTACAAGACGCTCTGCCGCCGTCGAAGAGGCCCTGCAACGGACCCTGCTGACTCGCCGGACCCAGCCAGTGCCTTCGCCCTCGCCGACTGCCGCCTCGCACCGTCTACGAGTCGCCGCCTCCCGCTCCTGCTACCGGCCGCTTCTCAGCACGTCTCCTGCCGCCATCCGGCGTGTCATAGAGAGCGTCTTCCCGCAGTGTTACAGCCGCTTTTTGAGCACTTTCCAGCGGTTTTCACCGCTTTGAGCCCGGCCCTCGCCGTTAAGAGCCTCCCAATCGCCGTTTTCACGGCGCCTGGCATTTCTAAATGCCACACCACTCCTGTGGTACGTGGTACTGCACGAAGAAGACGGACACAGCGAGTGCGTTGGATGCCTGGGCAAGTCCCACGCGGATGACGCACTCACTGGCGGCTCATGCCCGCACTGCGAATGCATGAGTCTGGCATCTCTGCGCTGCGCTATGGTCGTTCTGAAACCGAGGGTTGGCTACGTCCCCAAGGTGCTCTCAACGCCGTTCAGAGCACAAGTTATTTCACTCTCTGCGCTTCCCCGTTCATTGGATGAGCTAGAGCTGGAATCATTATGCTCCGTCAGGGCTTTACGCGTCTACATCGAGCGATCACAGCCTTTCCAGCAGTCTGATCAGCTATTTGTCTGTTTTGGTGGCCGCACCAAAGCTTCTCCCGTCTCAAAACAGCGTCTTTCACGATGGATTGTCGACGCTATAGCTCTCTCTTACTCCTCTATGGGCGCAACCTGCCCCATCAGAGTTAGAGGCATGGCTTCGTCGTGGGCCTGGTCCAGTGGAGTCTCAATCAAAGACATCTGTGAGGCGGCTGGCTGGTCTTCGCCGTCCACTTTTGTCAGGTTCTATCAGTTGGACGTTCCGACCTTACAAGCTCGGGTCCTTTCAGTGTAAATTCGCGGCCCTTAATATGTTCCGCTTTTTGCACAACCTAGGAGTTCTCTCCTTTTGTAGTGTAACAGGGTAACGGCGGCTTCGGCCTTCACTTGTCCTTGGTCCCCCTTATGGTGTCCAGTCAAGTTCTGTCGTTCCCCAGCCGTGGCACGGCGCGGTTGAATTCGTTCCCCCATACACAGTACGAGTGAAATAAAGAAAAGGAACGTACTCGGTTACTAACGTAACCTCGGTTCCCTGAGATACGGAACGAGTACTGCGTTACTTGCCGTGCAACGAGGCTGCGGCTCAGTGTCGTCGCTTCAGTCAATATGGTCTGATGGCCTATGGCGAAACGCTCGCTTATATAGCACATTACCCGCCCCTTTCGGCGGGAAAGTTCGCGCGCTCTGTCGCCATAGGCCGCGCAGCTATGCCGCGCCGTCATTGGTTCAACAACTTGTCTATGAGTGAACCAATGACGATGCAGTTACACTGCGTTATTGAAAAGGCTTCAGTAGCTGGGAAAAAGGGAGACTTTTCCCCCATATGCAGTATTCGTTCCGTATCTCAGGGAACCAAGGTTACGTTAGTAACGAGTACGTTTTTTGAAAAGAAAGGTGAGCTCCAAATGCATCATCGAGCATTGACATTGTTTTAACATAAATATCTACTCCAGGTAGAATAGCATACATTTATGTTCGTACTCTATTTGAATAATATACCAATACTTTATAGTATCACACCCTACATAGCGAGCAAACAATATTTCTGGGTAAATAACAGGGAGTGAGAAGCAGACGGAGGCGGAGCTGGGAGCTCAACACACTGCCACTCTTCTCCTCTTCTGCTGCAGTTCTCCCCAGAGTCATAAGTTTACATGAAAACACTGTATATTTCCCTCCATTGTCAAAATCTAACACCCGCAAAAACACAGATCGTTAGCGCCTATTTTACCGCATTGTTATGCAAATTAGCTCGAGCACACTCTTACATTAAGTACAGGATTGTTCTCAGTTTAATGCACATCTTAATGATTGAAAATGACTTATTTTAAAACGTAATTCAAAGACTGAGTGTCTAGTTTGGCGGTTAGTGTACCCTGTGATTCTATAGTCTGCATTTATTTTAAACAGACAAATAATCAGCAATTAACTTGTACTTAGCCTACACTTTAAAAAAGGTATTGTGACAATAAAGGATATTTTAGCAACCATTTGAAGCCATATATTTCCGTTTCAGACCCTGCAGCAGCAGGCCCCTCATCATGGCCAGGTGAAAGCAGTGACAGTGAGGTGGATGTGACAGTGAGACAAGGTGAGCTTTTAGCAGAATTGCCTGTTTTAACACTTAGTAATTAGTAATTAAGTGTTAAGAGGAAATAAGCAAAATGGGTACATTGTTATTGTACACATTTAAACTTTAAAGCAGGGGTCTCCAATCCTGCTCCTGGAGGGCCACTGTCCTGCAGAGTTTAGCTCCAACTTGCCTCAACACACCTGCTTGGAATTTTCTTGCCTATAGTAAGAGCTTGATTAGCTGGTTCAGGTGTGTTTAATTAGGGTTGGAGCTAAACTCTGCAGGACAGTGGCCCTCCAGGAGCAGGATTGGAGACCTCTGCTTTAAAGGAATAGTTCACCCAAAAATGAAAATTCTGTCATCATTTACTCTCCCTCAAGTTGTTCCAAACCTGTATGATTTCCTTTCTTCTGCTAAACACAAAAGAAGATATTTTAAAGTAGGTTGGTAATTAAACAGTTGCTGGTCCCCATTGACTTCCATAGTATTTTTTTTCCTACTATGGAAGTCAATGGGGTCCATCAGTCGTTTGGTTACCGACTTTCTGTAGAAAGTCAGTTGGCCAAAAAACTGGACTTTAAAGACCTGATCAGCAAATTTACGCATGCAAAGACCCGTCAATGGGCATTTAGTAAAAACTGACATTATTTAGTTTGTGTTTATTAATGTTCAGACCAAAGTTTTTTTCTCATTTGGTATGGTCATTGTTCAGAACTGCTTTAGAGTATATTTGATTTAGTCCAGGTTTGGACCTGCTAGACCTTTTGTCATCTCAGTAAGTAGTTGACAATAAAACAAAAATATATTAATCAGAGTGTGGCTTATTTTGTTTACATTTTAAGTGTTTTTATGATAAAAATGCAATACCCCACCCATTGGTATCACTATGGTATTTGGTACGGGGGCCCAGCAAGATGGTTTGTACCCAGGGCCCAAAATTTGGTGCTACGCCCCTGCATGTAACCATATTTTATAACCACCCATTGTTTCTGCCAGACTGTGAAAAGGAGAAGCACATGGGAAAAGTGGTTATTTACCATTTTTGGCTTGTCAAAGTAAAATTTTAGCATAACAGATGTAATGGCTGTTTCATCAAAGCAAATTTGTCAAGGTCTAAGATTATTTATGATGCATATTGGTGATTTAGCAACGTATAAAACCATGCAAGTCATTTAGATAAATATTATCCTGAATTAGTAAACTAGCTAGCTTTTCCTAAAATGGCAGCTATGGGGCAAAGTGAGTCAAATGCTGTGGGGTAAACTGAGCCACTGAATTTAATTTAAATCTGTAGTATAAACTGGTGTCATTTCAATTATGCAACTGGTTTAGTTTATCTTCATTTTTTAGTTTATTTGATAGGAACAGTGTACAAGTACACCAAACCCTTCTCTGATACGAACCAGAGGATGTTTAATCATTTATATCTTTCCACCTGTAGTCTCTAATGGCCTAACATGGTCGACATTGCAGAAAAACTACCATGTCAAGACTGAAATGTTTATTAGTTTCAGTGACATTTATTCATTCTTATTTAGTTTTAATTTCATTTTACTCAACAAACTCTCTGTTTAGTCTGTTTATGGGAAGGTTACAACTTTTGTGTTCAACATATTGTTTCAGAAATGCAAACAATTAAAAATACTGAAATTTCAACTTCATTTGGTTGGTTTTATATTGTTTAATTTAGCTTTAAAAAAAATTGTAAAATATTTTAACAAAGAATATTTGTAAAAGGAAATGTGATTATTATATTAGTTAATAAGCAAAAAAATATGAGCTGCATTTTATTAATCGTCAGCTAATTTAAAAATCAAAGACCGCAATAGGAGAGAGCGTGGCAAGATCATTTAATCTCATTACTTTTAATGAAGATTATTGTGTTTTGAGCGCCTGAGACTTATTTTCAGTTTGATTTGGGGCAATTTGCACGTTGTGTTGCTGAAGAGATATCAGCTGCTCATCTGCGGTGATGCGTACTGCAGTTGCGCTGTCATATCTGGCTATAACATGTTATATAGACTATAACACATTTATTCTTTCAGTATTTTTGGGAGGAGTTAAATTTACATAAGTGGTTTCAACAACCAGATGCATTTGTTTGAACGATCAGATTAATATCCGTTTCGAGTGCATTTCTGAGGGCATTTAGACCTGGTCCTTTCACAATCAGATATCTATCTGATAAGAAAAAATGCATGAAGTGACCAGGTGTAAACAGGCCCATAGGTACATTATCTTTAAATTTTCGCATGGGTTTGATTCAGATTCAGTTAGATGGTCAGTTTACACTCACCTACTGACTCGGCTCAACTTACCCCTAATCTGGGGTAAATTAAGTCAGAGGAACACTTTTTTATAAGAAGCCATATTTTTAGAACCCTAGCTTTGTCATCGATGTATTTTGATCATTTAAAATGATAGGAAACAATTACTTTAAATACTTTCATTGTACTTCTGCCTCATTTTCCTTATCTTGAGGACCACATAAGTGTAGCAAATTAGCTCAAAATAAATATTAATAATTAATCATAACTAGTTATAATTAATTATAAATAATTGGATAAGTTAATAAAATTAACTTAATGTAATAAAATTAATATTACAATCAATTAACCCGTTGTCCAATGAACACACAGTGTTAATTGTTTATTACTTCTAAGAAATTTTCATTTCCAGGTTATAGGAAATATCAATCTTATTGTACAGTACTACTAAAAGCCTGTAAGTCAGGATCTGCATGGATAGGGACTCCAGTATATGAGCATGAAACACGGACAACTTTACATGTGACATAAACGAGACTTTATTAACTAGACTAAACACTTAACTACTCTAACATTCACACACATACAGTTTACCAAGAGAAAGAGAGAGCTAAAGCAGTGTACAGAAAAGCAAGAGGTTACAGCATTGTTGGACATTCAGCAGATCAACAGCCTTGAGCAAACCATCAGTTTAGTTTTAACAGGCCCTTCTTTAAAAGGGGTAAGGATACTTAATGTATCCGATAATAAGACTAAGTGGTAACACTTTACTTGAAGGGGTGTGCATAAGACTGACATGACACCTTCATAATCTTGACATGACATGTGTCATGAATATGAAGGAGGTTTTATGAATGTTTATGACAACTGTCATTAAGTGTCATTCGCTCAATTATGTCATTTTTAATGCAAAGATGACATTGTTTGAGATGTCTTTGTTACGACAACTTGACATAAACCAACACATCATAACCTGTCATAAACATGATATAGCAGATTAATTATCAAACTTAAAAAACTACTTAGCTTTATGGGTTAACATTACATGACATTATTTTGGTAACACTTCAGTATAGAGAACACATATATAAAGGATTAACTATGATTTTCCCCTCAATAAACTCTTAATTTACTGCTTATTATAGCTAGTTGTTAGGTTTAGGTATTGGGTAGGATTAAGAATGTAGAATAAGATCATGCAGAATAAGGCATTAATATGTGCTTTATAAGTACTAATAAATAGCCAATATTTTAGCCATATGAATGCTAATAGTAATAAGCAACTAGTTAAAAGACTCAAAAAAGATGACACTGTTATAAAATAATGGTAACACTTTATTTTAAAGAAATTTGAAATTGTCTATTATCTGACCTTCTGTTGGTGGAAACTTAAAAAAACAAAAAACAAACAAAAAAAAAAAAAAAAAAAAACATGAAATGAAAAATAGTCATGACGCTGTTATAAAATTATTTGTCAGAGTATTGTCACTTAATGACATTTTAATGACAAGTTCAATTTGTACCACTGTACTTGAGCTCAAGATACATATTCATGACACTATTATAATGGCCTCATGACAGCCAATGTCAAAACCAACCACATGACAGTTTAATGCAATGTTAACCCATAAAGCTAAATGATGTCAAGTTGTCATGACAAAGACACTGACAGGTTATGATGTATTGGTTTATGTCAAGTTGTCATAACTCGGACATCTCAAACAATGTCATCTTTGCATTAAAAATGACATAATTGAGCGAATGACACTTAATGACAGTTGTCATAAACATTCATAAAACCTCCTTCATATTCATGACACGTGTCATGTCAAGATTATGAAGGTGTCATGTCAGTCTTATGCACACCCCTTCAAGTAAAGTGTTACCGACTAAGTTTGATACTTGCATGTCTCTCCAAGTTGAATTAAAACTGTCCTGATGCAATTTGTGGAGGCTTCCGTTGAATCTTTGCTGATATTGTCTTGATGAAAGAGAGCCAGTTGGATTCAGAGGATCTTTGGTGAATGGAAGGTCTAGGCCGAGGCCTGGCACAAGCTTGGGGTTCCTTAGAAGCTTCTAGCTTCTTACAGCATCATCTTGACGTCAGCATTTGTCAGTAAAAAAGAGGAAGAGGAGGAAGAGCAGGAAGATTAGAGGGTTTGATCTTGTGATCAGTGAATATAAGGGGTGGAGATTTCACACCCTCTTGAGGTGTCTGAGCCAATAAGGAGTTTCCCTTTCAGAGGGAAGTTTTACGAGTCTTTGTTCTGTAGCAAGATATTAGCATAAGACACTGGATTGGGTGAATGAGAGAATAACCTTCTAGATTCTTACAATACTAATGTGTCACAGAGTTAGTAACATGTAACATGAATTACCAAATAGGAAACGAAAGTTGGAGTCCATAGATACCAAACATGCTACCAATGTGATCTCAGTTAACTATACATTTGCAACTCTGGAACATTAATACCACAATAGTTCAAAAGAGAGAATTAATACATAGAATAAAGCCTATAAAAGGAAAGTCATGAGATGGGAAATTTGGATACATGTTTATACATTTCCCAAGTGGTTATATAGAGAATATAAAGGATTAAGAGAGTTTATTTGTCCTTCTCAGAAAGAATGAAGTCAGAGTCACTAGTCTCCACAAAAAATTCTTTCTGATCATAAAAGTACCAAGTATCTGTAACAGGACACCTAGTTCTGCCTGTGGTTTAGCTACGTTTGGGATGATAGTTGCAGTTTAGGGGGATGGGTTCACAGAACTTTGATAAAGTGAGTTTATGGGTAATTCATAATTGTGTGCCTGATTAGTCCAGACGCTACATAAGTAAAAAATGGCTCATCTTTCCCCACTCTTCCCTGCACACTCTGGGGACATCAGAGACATATTTTACATCTTGTAAAATGGGGTATAATAGGTCCCCTTTAAACCAAAAGCTTCACTGGGTTGGTTACTCGCTCTCGTTCTCATTCTCATTCATATTTAAATTCATTCAAATAAGTGCAATCTTACCTGCTACTTTATTTCACTTCAGAATTAGAAATGGATCTAATCTAATCTAACGACTGTAGATATAACAACAAACGCAAATTACCTTTATTTTCCGGTCTATATCCGTTCAGTCAGAATTCGCGCTGCAATACATCCATGACACTGACAGCTGTTAACTTCATCTATCCATTCTGGCAGATGATCATGGCCACCCGACATGAAATATATAAATAATTTTAATAGCACAGCCATTCAAAACCCGAGGGTCTACCATGTGCATGGGAATTAATGTAAACACAGATATTGGATACCAGTCGCATCTAAAGTGAACGTAAACACACTGGCCAAAAAAAATTGGATATGGTCACAAGATTGGATCTGCGCATTAAGACTTGCAGTGTAAATGCATTTTTTGTTTTAGCACAAACATCACACAGCCATCCTAACAGAACAAAAATTGCATGTATTGAAACATTATTTCTGATATGATCAACATGTGAGATTTGTGATATTATTGGAATCAGAATATAAATATTTCATTCAATATTATTTTTATATTTTTATAACGTCCGTGTCACAGCTGGATTTGTGAATCAGTCTTACCTTCATGACGACTCAGAGGATCATGAGAGGATTCAGCAAAGGACACAAGACAATACTATAAGTATGTATTTAAATGGACAATCATTATATTAAAACCAACATTTATATTCACATTTTCTAGAATAACTTAATCTTAATTAGTACATGCATCATTATAATAATAATAATAATAATAATAATTTTAAATGCCATGTTTAATCCCAAATATTATAATCCATTTCCCAGGATCAACTTCATCTGAACGCAGGATTGTTCTTCTGGGTAAAACTGGATCAGGAAAGAGTTCAACAGGAAACACCATCATTGGTAAAAAGTGTTTTAAGGCTGATGCTTCATCAGGGTCAGTTACTAACACCTGTCAGAGAGGAGAAGTACAGACTGATGGAAAGAAAATCTCAGTAATCGACACTCCAGGCCTGTATGATACGACAATGTCAGAAGAGAAAGTGAAGACTGAAATAGTAAACTGCGTCAAGATGTCTGTTCCTGGTCCTCATGTGTTTCTGCTGGTGGTCAGATTGGGTGTGAGATTCACAGAAGAAGAGAGAAACACAGTGAGATGGATTCAGGAAAACTTTGGAGAAGCTGCTGCACGTTACACCATCATTCTGTTCACTCATGCTGATCTTCTGAGTATATCATTGGAAGAGAATATCAACAGTTGTAATGATCTCAAGGCTCTTGTTAATAACTGTGGAGGCAGATTTCACTCATTCAACAATGAAGACATGAAGAACCGTTCTCAGGTCACTGAACTGATGGAGAAGATTGAGGAGATGGTGAGGAACAATAAAGCACCAAACAGTAATACAGACTACTACACCAATAAGATGTACCAGGATGCTCAGAGGAAGATATACAGAGACCAGTTCTGTAAGTGTTTGGGGATTTTTGCTCTGCCATTTATTTATATATTTGTGGTATTTTGTTTTAAAGACACAAAAGACACAGTGTTAAATTAACAGCCCTCAGTGTACCTGTTGGTTTGACCCTTTACCAACTCACTTAGTCAAAGCCTGCTTACCATCTTTATCTATATTAAAGGATTGGTTCACTTTTAAATAAACTTTTCCTGATAATTTACTCACCCCCATGTCATCCAAGATGTTCATGTCTTTCTGATGAAAAACATTTTTTGATGAAAACATTCCAGGATTATTCTCCTTATAGTGGACTTCAATGGCCTCCAAACAGTTGGAGGTCAAAATTACAGTTTCAGTGCAGCTTCAAAGGGCTTTAAATGATACCAGACGAGGAATAAGAGTCTTATCTAGAGAAACCATCAGTCATTTTCTAAAAAAAAAATATAACTGTATACGCTTTACATAAACAAATGATCACCTTGAACGTACTTCCGCTTTCTGCGTTCTTCAAAATGTTTACGCTGTATGTCCTGTGCCTTCCCTATTTTGATCAGATTTAGATCTATTTTCATCAGATGAAGGTATCTCAGGAAGTGAAGCCAACATTGGATTTGGACATGCCTTAATGGCTTCCTACCTTGAAATGTGTGCTCCGAAGGCAGCATTTTCTAGTTTTCGGACACAGCCCTTGTCTAGTCTCATCATAGAAATTAGAAACTAACCACATATCTCCCCCTTGTATTACCTACCTGACGACTCCTTACCTGCTGTTCCTCTCCTCACCCAAGTCTCCATTCTCCACATCTTCGATCCCCCTTCTCCAGCTCCTTCTCTCCAGTCTTCAGTTCTACTTGTCCTACTCCAAATACTGTGTTCATCCTGTAAGAAAAGAAAGTGTTTGTTATCTATTCATCAGTGCCTGAGAAATGTGTGTGTGTGTGTGGCAACATATCTGTTTATTATTTTACTGCCCTAACTATGAGTAGGCATACATAGCTATGCAGCAAGCTTAACACTCCTCCAAAAAAGACTTGAGACAGAACTGAATCCGAGTGCAATTTAATGGAAGTGGTCTAAAACTGCAAAAAACAACAACAGAAGCATAGATGAGCATAAGCAACTTCTAATACATCCACTTTCAATGATAAATAGCACAACATACATAGCAATAGTGTAAACAACATTACAGGACACACAGCTTACATTTCCCGCAGTATGCAAATGTTCACACAAGCTTTAAAATGCAACATCATTGAAAGATTCTTGACAATAAATACCCAGATTACAACATGAATCCAACAAGCTGAAGAGTGCTTGATAGTTTTATATATACACATGTACACTCAATTAACATCTCCGAATACAACACCATGATCTATAACTAGTGATGGGACGGTTGATACCTGGGCTCCGATGCTCTGACACAGTTTCAAAGCACTATTGTATCACACAGTGTACCGATGCTTGTATCGAAATGACAATACCACGTGATTGATGACGTTTAAAGCTTCAAACGTCATGCAGTATCGGAAAGTTGAGACAGCTGGTTTGAAAAATATTGTCGCTTCACTGATGCATAAAGGAAAATGCATTTAATCATGTTTTATTGCTGGAGACCCTGAACAGAACATAAGGATTAAGCAGCCAAAAATATTTTTGATCAATTATGATCACATCATTGACATGAGTTGTGGTCTCATTGTCACTGTTACGAATTCCACAAACACAGCCTTCGGTCGTAACATAGAGAGCGACACATTGTAACATGTGTCGCCCGGAGTCCCGTCTCCTGCTCCCACAAACACCACAATGTCACCAGTTGAGTCAGAGAGGAAGTTTGTTTATTTCTTAAATAAAGAAAATAAAAGGATGACTTTAAGTCCGTGGGTCGGCCAAAACAACAAACAAAAGATGGGGATCTACCTACTTTTAAAGATATTCCCTGGAAAAGAGATAACAAAAGAAAAACACAAGTCTTACCTCCCTGCTTACAGGATAAACAGGAGAAAATAGTAATTAAACAAAAAAGGGCCTCCCACTAACAAACGGTCTGCATGGTAAAGGGCAATACTGGCCTATACGGCTAACAATTTGTACTCCACACCAGGATTTACTTTAAAGGCTAATCCAGCAGCGTCACACACACTCGGCTGGTACAACAACAGGAAGCAGGAGAGGGAACTCATCGAGCAGTATTCCCTCCAAGCTTTTATCCACTGAACGATTCCCGGATCCACCCACATAAACAGCTGCACCTGTGTTCACAACAATTAGCACGGAGCAACAGGGGGAGAGAGAGAGAGAGAGAGCACTTCACACACAACTTTTGCTCCACACAACGTTACACGATACAAGTAAACACTCAGCGACATTCAGACACGTAACAGTCACAAATGAATTTAGATGAGATTAGATCAGACAGAACTGTATTGATCCAAGACAAGAGTGATTCTTTCTTTTCCCAGAATAAATGATATGTCACCACTAAATTGCAAAACTGGAGCTGAGAACAGCATAATTATCCTCCGGCAGTGTCTTCTAAACATACCTGTTCGTCCATCGCAATAACCATTCTGCTGTTTTCAATACAGCTTGACTTTAACCTTACTTACCATCTGTAACGAAGCGGGACTCAGGCAGGGATCCATTTGCAAGCTTTATTAAAAGGAGTGCATAGTACAACAGGCAGGGTCGAACGGGCAAACAGGAATGGTATAGAACAGGCAGAATCGTGGTCAGGGTACAGGCAAGGGATCAAGGCAGGTGGATATCACTCACAGAACAGGTAACAATAAACAGTCCAAAGGCAGGCGGCAGAGAATCGTAGACGAGAGGTAGACAGGATCGGTGACAGACAGGCAGATAATACAGGATAATGCTCAGAAGTGTACACTGTGGCAATACAAGATCTCGCCGTGTGTGGATATGAGTGGCTTAAATAGTATGGATAATGAGCTGCAGCTGGGTGTGGTGATTACTGATTAGTGTGGAGTGAGTGCAGGTGACTGGCAGGGACGATTATGGGAATTGGAGTCCAGGAAATGACAGGAATCGTGACACCATCTCTCTGGTCTGTGTATCCTGACAGAATTTTTAGGGGTGTGACGATTGTTTTGAGCCCCCACATTTATCAACTTATGATCATTCATACGATGGGACTGGCAGTATTCGAATGTTTCCTTAATCACATGTAAACATCTGGCTTGTAATCGCTCAAATTTTGTTTAAAATTCTTATTGACAGGGTCTGCAATACCTAGGATTATACTGCTGGGTGGAAGTAAATCAGGAAAGACAAGTGCAAGAAAAACCATTCTGGACAGAGATGAGCGAAGAAATTCACCATATTCTGCTACAAATTCCAGTGAAGTACAAAAAGTACAGGTGGATGGAAAGATCATGAAGATAATCGACACTCCAGGACCGATTAATGCACCAGAAATTGTGAAATGCATCAAGATGTCTGCTCCTGTTCCTCATGTGTTTCTGCTGGTCATCAGACTGGATAAGAAATACAAAGATTCACAGAAAGCAATGAAATGGATTGAGGAAAACTTTGGAGAAGCTGCTGCACGTCACACCATCGTTTTGTTCACTCACGCTGATCTTCTGAGCAGTAGATCATTAGAAGAGTATATCAACAGATGTAATGATCTGAATGCTGTTGTTTCTATCTATGGAGGCAGATTTCACTCACTTAACATTAAAGACATGGAGAACCACTCTCAGGTCACTGAACTGATGAAGAAGTTTGAGAAGATGGTGGAGGTGAATGAAGGACGGCATTATACCTGTGAGACACTTCTGGAAGCTCAGAGGAAGATGTTCTGTAAGTGTGTGTTTCTGTGTTTTCATTTCATGATATATTGAGCAGAGTTTCAGTCTCTGTGTCTGTTTCTTTCATTTTGTATTGATATCACCTGTTGAGTCTAGTCTTTATTGTAATTTAATTCATTATATTTTTAATGTGTAAATTGTGATTGCTTTGTTTTAATTCACATTCTGATTGACAGGGTCAGGGAAACCCAGGATTGTGATTCTGGGTAAAAGTAAATCAGGAAAGACCAGTGCAGTACAAACCATTATGGGCCGAGAGCATTTAGAGAGAAATTCAGCAGATTCTGATACTAACACCTGTGTGGCACATGAAGCACATGTGGATGGAAAGACCATGAAGATAATCGACACTCCAGGACTGATTGATGCACCAGAAATATTTAAGTGCATCAAGATGTCTGCTCCTGTTCCTCATGTGTTTCTGCTGGTCATCAGACCGGATGAGAGATTCACAGAAGAAGATAACACAGAGAATTGGTTTCAAATAAACTTTGGAGAAGCTGCTGCACGTCACACCATCGTTTTGTTCACTCACGCTGATCTTCTGAGCAGTAGATCATTAGAAGAGTATATCAATAGGAATAATCTGAATGCTCTTGTTTCTGTCTATGGAGGCAGATTCCACTCATTTAACATTAATGGCATGGAGAACCACTCTCAGGTCACTGAACTGATGAAGAAGTTTGAGAAGATGGTGGAGGTGAATGAAGGACGGCATTATACCTGTGAGGAGTTTCTGGAAGCTCAGAGGAAGAAGTTCTGTAAGTGTGTTTCTGTGTTTTCATTTCATGATATATTAAGCAGAGTTTCAGTCTCTGTGTCTGTTTCTTTCATTTTGTATTGATATCACCTGTTGAGTCTAGTCTTTATTGTAATTTAATTAATTATATTTTTAATGTGTAAATTGTGATTGCTTTGTTTTAATTCACATTCTGATTGACAGGGTCAGGGAAACCCAGGCTTGTGCTTCTGGGTAAAAGTAAATCAGGAAAGACCAGTGCAGTAAAAACCATTATGGGCCGAGAGCATTTAGAGAGAAATTCAGCAGATTCTGATTCTAAAACCTGTGTGGAAAAAGATGCACATGTGGATGGAAAGACCATGAAGATAATCGACACTCCAGGACTGATTGATGCACCAGGAAAGAAGATGATGGGTGAAATAGTCAAGTGCATCAAGATGTCTGCTCCTGTTCCTCATGTGTTTCTGCTGGTCATCAGACTGGATAAGAAATACAAAGATTCACAGAAAGCAATGAAATGGATTGAGGAAAACTTTGGAGAAGCTGCTGCACGTCACACCATCGTTTTGTTCACTCACGCTGATCTTCTGAGCAGTAGATCATTAGAAGAGTATATCAATAGGAATAATCTGAATGCTCTTGTTTCTGTCTATGGAGGCAGATTTCACTCACTTAACATTAAAGACATGGAGAACCACTCTCAGGTCACTGAACTGATGAAGAAGTTTGAGAAGATGGTGGAGGTGAATGAAGGACGGCACTATACCTGTAAGACATTTCGGGAAGCTCAGAGGAAGAAGTTCTGTAAGTGTGTTTCTGTGTTTTCATTTCATGATATATTGAGCAGAGTTTCAGTCTCTGTGTCTGTTTCTTTCATTTTGTATTGATATCACCTGTTGAGTCTAGTCTTTATTGTAATTTAATTCATTATATTTTTAATGTGTAAATTGTGATTGCTTTGTTTTAATTCACACTCTGATTGACAGGGTCAGGAAAACCCAGGATTGTGCTTCTGGGTAAAAGTAAATCAGGAAAGACCAGCGCAGTAAACACCATTATGGGCCGAGAGCATTTACAGAGAAATTCAGCAGATTCTGATACTAAAACCTGTGTGGCACATGAAGCACATGTGGATGGAAAGAGCATGAAGATAATCGACACTCCAGGACTGATTGATGCACCAGGAAGGATGATGGGTGAAATATTTAGGTGCATCAAGATGTCTGCTCCTGGTCCTCATGTGTTTCTGCTGGTCATCAGACTGGATGAGAGATTCACAGAAGAAGAAGATAACACAGAGAATTGGTTTCAGGAGAATGTTGGAAAAGCTGCTGCTCGTCACACCATCATTCTGTTCACTCACGCTGATCTTCTGAGGGGTAGATCATTAGAAGAGTATATCAGACACACTCCAGATCTAAAGGCATTTACTGAGAGTTTTGGAGGCAGATTTCACTCATTCAACAATGAAGACATGGAGAACCGCTCTCAGGTCACAGAACTGCTGGAGAAAATTGAGAAGATGGCAGAGGAAAATGGATGGAGTTACTGCACAAGTGAGATGTTCAAAACAATTCTCAAAAAATTTCGTTATCTATTTACTTTTGCAGCAAGCCTGGGATCAGCAGGAACAGCAGCTGTAGTAGCAGGAAGTGTCTTACTAGTAACAGCAGAGATAGCAGCAGGACCAGTAATATTAGCTGCAGGAGGATGTGCAGCTGTAATTGGAGGATCTGTAGCTGCAGGAATGTTTATCTATAAAAAATATTTTAAGAAAGATTAGGACACTTTGCTAACCATTTTATGCATGTCTGTTGTAATGGTCACAGTGGTTGTGGAGAGATCAAACAGTAATACATACAACAGGATTAAAGTGGCTAAATATGCCCACTAATGTTTATATCTTCAGTATAATTATTCAATCAGAGGGCTTAATTTTGTTGTCTGTAAATCAAACGTTTCAGGTTTATTGTATGTACCCACCTAACAAGTTTTTGTTCTAAGAGAGTTATCCAAACGGTTTTGGTTATTGGTTTTGGTTGTTTTGGTTATGGGAATGTTAACATGTCCAGTTTTCTTAATGTCCATGTGCTGTTATGCTCAAAGTAATTCATTGGTTTGAGTAGGGTAAACTTACATTAAACATATTATTTCAATCAAATGTTTTTGTGCAAGATTAATGTTAAGTGAGATATTTAATCATGTTTATGTTTAGCTCTGCTAATTTAGAAGAATTTCTGTTATGTTGGGATTTTTGGGGGGGTTTGCCAATATGGTGACAAGTGGAGCATGAGCTTAGTTTGAGGACAGATGTACTATTTGTTAATAAATTATGCAGCTCAATTGTTTGACTAATGTTCTTTGATTCTTACTATTTCCTGCATTTGTTGTGACTTTTTAGCAGCTAGTTTTATGTTCAGAGTTGATCTGTTAATCTGAATATTTTTTGAATTTTAATAAAAGATTCATACACTGATTCTTCATGTCTGTGTGTCTAAGTAATACAGTAAGAGGGGAATCTTTTATGCACTAAATGCTTTTAATATCATGTAAATAATTGCCACAACATTGCTGAATCACATAGCTGCTATTATGAATAATCCAAAATTAATAACACATTACCTATATAAACAAAGCTTTATACCAAAAATAACTGCTGAAGGAATCCAAACAAGACGTTCAATGCCATAGTATTCAAGATAGCCTGGTCATGATTTCTACTTTTAAACTCCCAAAAGAAACTGTCAATAACTTTTCACCGCATCCACTGCCTTGGCCCTAACAATGATAAAACAAATGCTGATACAAAACGGTCACGTCCCATCATTGCAAAATTTGAACATTACAAACAGAAAGAACTGGTCAAGAGCAAGGGTGAAGAACTGCAAGGAACTACATTCGGACTTGATCGATTTCCATGGATGGTTCAGAACAGAATATTAATCCCCATTATGAAACAGTTTCACCAGAATGGAAGGAAAGCGGTCCTCACGGTTGATCTATATCAGGTATATGTTTATTACAAGAAACCCACCTTCTGGAATCGGAATCTCTTCACCTGCACAGAACGCAAAAGATTGCACTTTTTCTTATTAGGAAACCTGTGGACTCAATGTCCTGACAGACTGGAGTTTGAGCAACCTCCACAAACACAATAATTTAGAAAACAGAGCCTCACGACCGCTGCTACTGAATACCAACCTACTCTGCCTCTGAGCCAACGCAGAGCCTGGCAAACAACTCCCTCTTCTGAGATAAAATAACACAATGTCAAAAAAACGTTCTGTCAGGACCACTATCATCAAATATAATTGATAACTGCATAGAGTTTGTATTGGATTGCATTTACTGTACTGTAAAAAGAGTTGAAAGAGTCTGCTCAAAGATGCTGTGACGTTGTCTGGGCGGTTAGCTGAAAACCAACACAGGAAGGGGAATGAGAGCCAGACAGTTGAAGGTACAATTGTTGGTGCTGGGGGAAAATTGGTACCAGATTCAGCAGCCGGCCCCATCAGTCCAGCATTCGGTCCAGTCAGTCCAACATTGTACTCCTGTTTGGTCCCTGAGAAGTTGGCTCAGCTCTATTATAAGTGCAGTTGCCCTGTATGAATGAACAAATAAAAAGCAAGGACAAAATCAAATATAACAGCACACAAGTAACTTAAAGCTCCACTTGTGTTTCGGTTTGTATTTGGTTTGCATGAACATACAGTATATTTTGGATAAAATGTAATGTATGGCTGACATATTAAAGGGTTAGTTCACTTACTCACCCTCATGTCATTTCACACCTGTAAGACCTTCATTCATCTTCAGAACACAAATTAAGATATTTTTGATGAAATCTGATGGTTCAGTGAGGCCTGGAAGACAATTAACATTTACATTGCCCAGAAAGCTATTTAATCAGTGGTTCAGAGCGTGAATCAAACTGCCAAAGTCACGTGAACCATTGAAATTTCGAAACAAAGCCTTGTTTGCTGAAATCACGTGACTTTAACGCTCCGAACCTCTGATTCGAAACAAAACATTCGTAAAGCTTCGAAGCTTCATGAAGCAGTGTTTTGAAATTGCCCATCACTAGATATTGTTGAATAAAGTCGTTATTTTGTTTTTTTGGTCCACAAAAAGTATTCTCGTCGCTTCATAACATTAAGGTTGAACCACTTGAGACACATGAACTGATTTAAATATGTCTTTAGTAGCTTTCTGGACATTTGAATGTGTAAATTAACTTGCTGGAGAAGCTATCAAAAATAAGATATCAAAAATATCTTAATTTGTGTTCTAAAGATGATTTTTGATTTGCATCTCTTTTCGTTCAGTTTAATACATTTGTCTATTATTTAATCCAACTGAACTTAATGATTAATCAATGAATCATTTGGTACACCTATATATTTCTATAGATATTGGTTCTATAGGCATAGTTTCTATAGAACTTATTTGCAATTTCTGATATGGATAACTAAATGTAATGAATTACAGAGATGTGTACAGTAGCTTCTGATCTGATTTCTATAAACACTGCACTGTCAGGATGTCTGTAAAAGTGCCTTTCCTCAGGCATGACTTCAGCACTGACTAATGGAAAAATCCTTCTTAAAGGGTTTAAAGATTGCAAATACTTGATATTCAGTTCACTATAAATTCCTACCTGATGAGTTCAAGTAAATATGCTGGAAATCCGCACTCATTCAAGGATGTGCATTTATTTCATGCAACTTTAGCCACAAAGCAAACAACAAATTGCTTATCACTATAGCAACACTAGACTCTCCGAGCTTGCGTGAGTGAGTGGAGGCGGGGCTAAATTGCATATTCGTTGATCCATGTATATTAATTGAGGCAAGGTTGTAAAGTTACATTTAAGCTATTTTAAGGCATGAAGAATTTGTTTCACTTGAATTTTTTTTAAAATATATAATTTTGGTTATCAAAGATGAGTTAAGGGATAAAATAATTGACTTCAGGGGACTTTAAATCTGCTTAGCACTGCCATATGTAATGGGAGATCTTAATGTATTGTAGTGAAAAGATCAAAAACAAAAAGAAAATCTCACACACTATCAATGCAAGTATCAAAAAGTCTTTATTAGTCACAACGTTTCAGTCCCATGACCTCCATCACGCTGATCTAGACAAAATATTCAAAGTACAAAAATATATAAAATCAACTCACGACCAGTTACAGCAAAGAACCATCAATTATCAGTCACAATCAGTTACTACCTCATCATCATCAAACAACAAATGGGCCTCTTCAAAAATTAACATATAACACATACAAAAAAAACCAAAAAAAAAAACTGAATGATTTTTCTAAACACATGGTGTAATAATAAAACGGATACCAAAAGGGGATAAAGCCTAAAGTATAACCATCACACAAAAAACATAAAAAAATCAGTGATTTTTTTTTTCTGAGCTGCTTCAATAAAAATGTATATAATGAATGACAACAAAATCTGTTAAATAAAGCTAAATCCATAAAATCACCCACTCCCTCCTAATTTGGATTACATTTGAATACATGACAAATGAGTAAAATACAAACTATAAAAAGAACTATAGCTTAGCTGTTCACCTGATAATCAAAGTCCATAGATATCGCTCAGTGTATACTTTTATTTATTATGAAATACAATACCTCAGGGTGCATGGAATACTTACAGAGCACAAGAGTACAAACAGTTAAATTTATTTAATTGACATTTATTTGTATAGCATTTTTCACAATACATATAGCTTCAAAGCAGCTTCACAGAAAACATCCATATTACAATTTAGAGTGATCTGTTATCAGAGGTGATGGTGTTTAGGAGCCAAATGTGAAAACGCTCTTCCACCTTTAGTGGTCTGGTCTTAGATATCCTAGGTACAACCAGAAGCCCAGAGTTTAGTGATCTAAAAGAGCGTGAAAGATTGTAGGGTGTTATAAAATTCTTTAAAAACACAGGAGCTAAACCATTTAGGACCCAAAGTTCAGTAGCAATTTTTTGGTTAAAAATGATCCAAAATCAATTTTTGACCAAGTACATATCCAGTCAGTGTTCAAAACCATCTTATCTTATCTCAATTCACAACGGTAAACTTGTAATAATGTTTTATAATAAGAGTGACCTGGTGGATTTCAGCGGGAAATTCGAGCATGCAGCAGTTTATCTTTGCGTCATTACGTCACGCCTGTAAACAGAAAAAAGGAGTCCCAGCTACTTGGCTTTATCATGTGAGGATGCTGCTTGTAGCGCATCATTTATAGCCTTTTCTCACATCAATCTGACACTGACAATCATCAGTGAAAACTGAAGATTCACCCATAGTCAAAAGCAAAAGACTTCAGACTAATCTTATAAAACTAACATTACATAGTTTAACCATACATTATTTGGTCCAGTGTTCTGTCGTCACCGGCAGTGAAGCATGTCAAAACCCAATAAAGTCATAAAACTTTAAAATGCACACACAAACGTCAACTTTCAGCTGTCTGTAACACAGCCGCTCGCCATAACGATGCTTGGCTCTTTGTTGCCACGTCTGGGATTGGGATACTTTTAAACTTGTGCTGTGATTACACTACTTTTGAGATGGTTTTGTTGCGTAGACCTGAATTGGGACACAACTTTTGACGTTGTTTTCATCACAAAATTAAATTGTGTCCATTTGTACCCCTCCAGGTTTTTGTAGGCTTTTAAAGAGTCTCCAGAGTGGGATGAGGGAAAGTTGATGAGGTAGTTGTAGATATCAGGATAATGCAGGTCAGGTAAGCTACCTGTTCCTTTATCGATATACATTAAAAGCATTCCGGAGGCATTATAGGGATCGGTTATGTTTAATCTAATATATTTTGCTATGTACATGTCTTATGTTTTTTTAATTAAAGTGCGCAGTGAACTCCGATGCTGGCACCATTCATTTCATATTCGCTCCTGGCTGTCCCTGCCTGCCAGCATGGTGGCATAAACACAATGGGTCATATGACTACCAGAGCTCTATTTGGCTGGATGTGAAAAAGAAGAAGAAAAAAGACCAGGTATACACGGGTTGAATGTTTGTCTGTGCATTAGATAAGTTCAGCTGAGTCTGCCCTTATTTCTTTTAAAATGCCTGTTGCTGTTATTCCTGATTCTTTGTCTTTGCTGAAATTATTGCTTGTTGATCCATCAATGAAGGCTTGTCCCTCTCCTTGCCCATTACAAATCTACAAATGATCGTATTAAAAGATTAGTCCACTTTAAATACACTTTTCCTGATAATTTACTCACCCCCATGTCATCCAAGATGTTCATGTCTTTCTTTCGTCAGTCGAAAAGAAATGAAGGTTTTTGAGGAAAACATTCCAGGATTTTGTGCAGCTTCAAAGGGCTTTAAATGATACCAGATGAGGAATAAGGGTCTTATCTAGCGAAACGATCGGTCATTTACGAAAAAAATACAACCGTTTATGTTTTATAAACAAAACAACGTACTTTCCCGCTTCCGCATTCTTCATAACGCTTACGCTGAATGTTCTACGCCTTCCCTATTCTACTTATGGAACGAACGTGGCGCCAGTTTCGTTTTTTTCCGTAACTTGAATAGGAAAGGCGTAGGACATTCAGCGTAAGCGTCATGAAGAATGCGGAAATGGATATATATTTTTTACAATTAATTTTCTACAGACACAAAGAGAAAGGACCAAGCCTCTGCTTCTACAATCTCTTAATGAATGGACCAAATTGTTTCTTAAACAATTCCTACAGACTCCAGAGAAATGACCAAACCGTGTACTATATATTGGTGGTTCCTACAGTCTCATGAGAAAAGACAAAACCTCTTCCTTAAATGATTCCTACAGACTCAAGAGAACAGGGCCAAGCTATAAACCTTAAATATATAGCTCCTACAGTCTAAGGAGAATAGACTAAAACATTTAAAGGGTTCCTACATACTCATGAGAAAGGCCCAAGCCTTGTTACTAGATATCTATGGCTCCTACAGTCTCATGAAAACAGACTAAACCTTTTTCTTAAATGATTCTTACAGACTCAAGAGAACAGGGCTAAGCTATAAACCTTATTTCTATAGCTCTTACAGTCTCAGGAGAATTAACTAAACATTTAAAAGGTTCCTACAGACCCACCAGAAAGGCCCAAGCCTAAAATTCTCAATAGCGCTACACTGTATGTGACTACACTACAAATTTTTACTGGACTGCTTATTATTCCTTTTGAAGTAAGTTCTTTAAGAGATCTGATAAGATTCACTCACCAAATTAGGATATTTTAGACAGGATCCAGTTGATTCAAATAAATTGTATCCACAGACACAATCTGTTGATTTTCAACATAAAAACTGTAGAATCTCCAAGACTCTTCTGTTCACTTCTTGTTGCAGTTGGTGAGTTCTCTTCTTGTCAGTCTCTCCTGGCTGGCTAGTCAAATTGTTAGATTTTGCTGTGTTTGGCTGACCAGTCGTTTGGGTGGCTTGCCAACGTATTCGATTTCTCTACATAAAATAAGTAAGCTTGACCAGAGTTTTTGAGGGAAGAAGATTTTATTGAAGGTAGTAGTGTAGCACAGTTCTTCAGCGTTGAAGTCAGCATCTCAGCCTTCAAAATATCTTAACCCAAAGTTCTGTCCCACAGACAAAAAGGCTAAACACAATAGAACACTGTTAGGACCTCCAACAGGAGATCGATCTACCCTGCAATCTACTCTGAGCCATGCTGTTTCTTTGTCATTCACACTCATCAGTTTCTGTGGGTGATACGTCTGTATGGGCCATTTGGTTCATACCTTTACAAACACAGACAGAATTGATTGCATCTGAGGCACAGTCACAATGTAAATGCATCTAACTAAAGATAATGAAAATACACAATCTTTCAGCTTGGATGCAGCTGCTCGGCCATGGAAACCCACTCCATGAAGCTCTCTACGCACTGTTCTTGAGCTAATTTGAAGGCCACACGACGTTTGGAAGTCTGTAGCTATTGACTCTACAGAAAGTTGGCGACTTCTGCTCACTGTGTGCCTCAGCATGTGGTGACCCCGCTCTGTGATTTTACGTGGCCTACCACTTCATGGCTGAGATACTGTTGTTCCCAATTGCTTCCACTTTGTTATGATACCACTAACAGTTGACCGTGGAATATTTAGTTGTGAGGAAATTTCAGAAATGGACTATCACGGTACCACACTTGAATTCACTGAGCTCCTGAGATTGACCCATTCTTTCATAAATGTTAATAGAAGCAGTCTGCATGCCTAGGTGCTTGATTTTATACACTTGTAGCCTTGGAATTGATTAGAACAACTGAATTCAATGATTTGGAGGGGTGTCCCAATATTTTTGCCAATATAGTGTATATACTAAAGTGTTATACTCTTTTGGATCTTCTAGTCTGTTATTATGGGCTTTCACATAGGAGGAACCTTCCTTAGTTCTGTTCAGCTGTGTTTAAACTGTTATCTTGTTTCTGTTTCCTATTTAAGCTGTACCCTTGCCTTCACTCTTTGTCCAGTCATTGATATGTTAAGATGTGTTTGCATTGCCTGTTTGCTTGCTTTTTGAGTTAGAATATAAACATTTGAGTTTTTGGAAACCTGATTCTGTCTTCTTAAGATTACCTGCATACATTGTTACAGATGACTGGAACAAAAACAATGAACTGGGAGGAAGACAAGCTCCTCACCATCCAGCAGAACGGGTGGCCTTTGGAAAATTGTGTGGAGGAGTTCCTGTATGTTCCCATCTGGTAAGCTGGAGTGATGCTATGATTAATGCCTGCTTCCAGATGGGTTTGGATGATGATCATTTATTTCAATTCCCTTCTCCTGGCAATTGTTATAGGTTACAGACCTATAACTTTATTAATTATGTTCTCTATTTAAATGGTTTGGATTTCTTTATTGATGTAGCTGAGGACAATCAAAATCACTATTCAGTCCCTATCCAGAAGCGTGTAGGTGCTCCAGCTCACCCTCAGCCAGCACCCTCCACATACCTCTCCAATGGTTCCATCCCCTCCTGTCCACCCATGTTTTCCTGAGCCCGGAAGACATTTTCTGTCAGTACTGACCTGGAGGCAAAAGTGGCAGATCCAGCGTTTATCTCTATCTAGTCAGTACTGAAATCAGCTTCCCTTCTTCGTACCTCAGCCTCAGAATCTACTCCAACCTTCCAAGCCCAGAGAAAGCTTCAGCCCATGACAGGAGTCTAGAGATGGCTCCAACTCCTGACCGGAGGCTAGAAATGGCTCCGGTTCCTATGTTCCGCCCAGAGATGGCTCCAGATCCAGAGTTCAGCCCAGAGACTGCTCTAGTTCCCAAGTTCAGCCTAGAGAAGGCTCCAGTCCTTGAAAAAAGCCCAGTGAAGACTCCAACCTCTGAACACTGCCTAATTATGGCACTAGCTTTTGTGTGGGTCTGGGCTGCACATACGATAGTGCCTAGCCCTAAGCCTGCTTCAGCCGCGGAGCTCAGCCAGGAGGCCACCCAAGTTCCCAAGCCTGCTCCAGAGTCCTCTTAAGCCCATGAGCCCACTCCAGTGTCCGATCCTGTTCTCAAATAGCTCCCCCCTAGAAAGGGATATTTGATGCAGCAAGGTAGAATATTGGATGGACCAAGTTAGATATCTGAGTACACAAAATAATGGCAGACAGACAAATAAAATCATTGATCGTAACAACTCACCAAATATACACATTGTGATGAACCATTATTTCCAGTGAGGTTCCCCCAATTATGCTGAAGCATCTCATCTGCCATACAGAATACACAATGAAGAGAGAACATAAGTCAAATACCCCAAAAATTGAATAACTAAAATGTCTACATAGAAACACTAACCATTATTTGCCTTGTTTCACTGGATAATAAAATCTCCTCTGCATTTTCAAGCTCATCAGTATTGTGCAGAGGGACTGAGATGTTAGTAGTGGTCGCTTTGACAGCAAGAACTATCTGAAGAATTCTGCTCCGAAGCTTCGACTTGAACATGGCTTATAAAGATGCTCTGTGGGGAGGGTCTGATTTACTGTGGCTTATAATAGCTGTAGTGAATGGGCGGGGATGACAGAGTGTATTTACTGCTCTGCGTGCATCTTTGGGGTGGAACAGCAGCACTTCAATTTTGCTGTATCCATCATGCAAGTCACACCACTTAAGCATTTTGTTTATGATTGAAAAAAGGGAACTCAGCAGACTCAGATCACACCACTTGAACAAAAAACTTGCACAAATGGTACAAATACATACAAATGGTGATGTTCATTATGTAGGATGCCATCCCCATAACCTCAACTTAATGCGGATTTCTCAGAGCCAAAAACAGACTTTCCATCATCTCTTCATCCCATTCTGTCTCAGGGGTTTTAGAAGAGTATAAACCAGCCGTTTCACAGCTCTTTTCTGTTTCTTCAAAATGCTTGGGGGTCTATTTATGTAGGCATGAACCAAAATGTGAAAGTCTGCACACATTTCTCTGCAGATGCAAACCAAAATTAGACTTCGTAAACAAACCTGAGGAACTCAAATAAGCTGTGTCAAAGTTCAAAAACAATCCATCTTCATTTTTCAAGGTCAACGCAATGTAGGGGGTCAACGTCATGAGTGGTCACTTTGTAGGTGGTCCAGTGGGGAAGGGGCAGAAGTTATGCCTTCATAATTGAGTTTGATAATTGATTAACTTAACAGCAGACATCAACTGGTTTAATACTAATAACACTTAACGAGATTTGTGACTCCATTTGACAAACCTTTGGGCATTCACTAACGATGTTAATCAGTCAAATAATGCACAGTTCAACATTCATTATTTCACTCATGTCCTTTTATTTATAATCTTTCATTCACATAGCAACATTTATCACAGAAAGACAGAAGGGTGTAATATATCTTTTTGTGAATGTAATAATCTGCAAAAAAATGTTTCAATGATGAATTTCATATTCACAAATGTAAAAAAAACAAAAACAAAAAAAAAAAACAATGAACTAACGCTAACCCTAACCCTTCATATGTATAAGAGAAAAATGTCAAAATTATAAAACGTCAAAATTATAAAAGTGAAGAATACAAATTGTCACTAAGGTGGACAATCACATTTGGGCCACATTCAGCTGCGGCCTGACCGCAGCCTTACTTTCACACAGATACGAATTTTCTGGTGCCATTTTAAACCGCCGAGCCATTTAAATCTCTTTCCACAAAATGAACACAAATGTTTTCTCACATCTGCCTGACTTTTCTTGTGTATCTGTAAGTGTGATGGCAAAATAAATTTTTTATTACACTGATCACAACTAAATGGCCTTTCTTCAGATTGAATGTGTCGAACATTTTTGATATTGCTCCTTTTTCTAATCGTCTTTCCACTCTCAGAGCACGACAGCGTCTTTCCACAACCTTTTTGCAAATGACGTTTCAGGTCACACTTATATGCGAACCTCTTCTTACACTTAAGACATGTGAAAGGTTTCTCTCCAGTGTGAACTCTCATGTGACCGTCAAGTGTTACTTTCTGACTGAAACTCTTCCCACATTGAGTGCAGGTGAAAGGTTTCTCTCCAGTGTGAACTCTCATGTGAGTCTTGAGGTTTCCTTTATATCTGAAACTCTTTCCACAGTCATGGCACTTGAAAGACTTCTTTCGCGTGTTAACTTTTTAAGTGCCTTTTTAAATGCCAGCTAAGACGTCTCTTGTCTGGGAAAGTCATTCCACACTGATGACAATTAAAAGAGTTCTCTTCTAGAGTGAAGCTTCATGTGGAAAGCAAGGGTTGGTTTACATGTAAAACATTTTCCACACTCAAGACACATGAATGGCTTCTCTCTTGTGTGACTTCTCATGTGAGCCGTAAGATTTCCTTTGCTTGAGCAAATCTTCCCACACTGTTTGCAGACGTAAGGGCTCTCACCAGTGTGAACTCTTATGTGGGCATCAAATGATTTCTTATATGAGAAGCTCTTCCCACACTGTTTGCAGGTGTAAGTACTCTTAATACCGTGACTTTTCATGTGCGAATCAAGAATTGGCTTAAGTCTGAAACTCTTTCCACACTGATCACATTTGAATGGCTTCTCCCCAGTGTGAATTGTCATGTGAGTCTTAAGAGTTGCTTTGAGCGAGAAGCTAGTCCCACACTGATCACATGTGAAAGGCTTCTCTCCAGTGTGAACTCTCATGTGGGTATTAAGGTTTCCTCTGTGAATGAAGCCCTTTCCACACTGATCACATGAGAAAGGCTTCTCTCCAGTGTGACGTCTCATGTGGGAATCAAGTTGTGCTTTACATGTGAAGATCTTCTCACAGTGTTTGCAGGTGAAAGGGTTCAGAGTGTTTACTCCGTTCTCTCCTGGGTGTTCTCTCTGCATGTGGGAATTAAGGGATTTTCTATTTTTGAAACTCTTTCCACACCGTTCACATGTGAACAGCTTCTCTCCAGTGTGAACTGTCATGTGGGAATTAAGGCTTCCTTTGTGAACAAATCTCTCTCCACACTGTTGGCATGTGAAATGTCTGGTGTGAACTTTCATGTGGCATTTAAGGTTATGTTTTTCATTGAAACTCTTTCCACAATGAGAGCAGGTGAAGTTACTTTTAGATTTGGTCTCCTGTGCTTTATTTAGTGAAGACATTTCAGTCTGAACGGATTTCTCTACATCAGTTAATACACAGTCTGTTAGTTCTTGATTCTCCCCTTTCAGAGCCATCAGGTCTAAAACAAAAAAAAAGATAAAAGTTAATGGCATTTTAAGGGCTCAAAGCAACAGCCATCAAAACCAATATTGTGTAACAAAATTGCATTGCTATAGACCAATCCTGAATCTGCAATTCAGGTCAAAATATGAGAGAAATGTAGTCCTCTTCACTAATGCAATGGTACATGTGAACAATTTCAGTCAGGATTTAAGAACCATCATTTAATGAAGTTATAAATTAACTGCTTTTGGCGCCTTACCACGAGGACATCTTTCTTTTAGTGATATTAGCTCTTTTGACAATGGATCACAACATACTAAACATCTTAAAACACAAGTATGGAGTGCAACAGGGCTCAGTATTAGGTCCTCTGCTTTTTTCATAATATATGCCTTTATTTCCTAATATAGGGACATTATCATTGGATGTTTTGCCACTGAAACTCAGCTTTATCTTTCCTCACAATGTGATGAAACTGCACAACTGTCCAAGTTAGCATAGATTGTTGATTTTGTGGCAGTATCAACCAACTCATTACATTGACAAAAAACAACTAATTAATAATGAATATAATCAGTAATTAATTTTATTGTTAATGTTAATTACACTGATGCCACATAAAACAGTTCTCACCTGAGTGTTTTGTCTTTTTATGGAGATTAAGGGATACTTTGAGTTGGAAACTCTTTCCACAATGATCACATGTGAACGGCTTTTCTCCAGTTTACAAATTTACAATTCTTTCCACACTAATGACAATTTACAAATATCACTAAATATATCATGTATCATGAACAGTTATTATCGCTTCACCTGCCATTTTTCGCAATTGTCTTGCTTGCTTACCTGCATAAAGTCTGATGATTCAGCTGTGCACAGATCCAGACGTTAATACTGGCTTGTCTAATGCCTTGAACATGGGCTGGCTTATGCAAAAGTTGGGGGCGTACATATTAATGATCCCGACTGTTACGTCACAGTCTGTTATGTTGAGATTTGCCCATTTTTCTGTAGTCTTTTGCATGAACAGGATTTACATAAGGAGGAGCAAACAATGGCATTTGAGACTCACTGTATGCCATTATTTAACTATGCCCAGGTAAATTAAAATTTTCCAATCTAAGGCACTTTTAAACAAATAGACATCTCAAAACAAGTATGGAGTGCAACAGGGTTCAATATTAGGTCCTCTGCTTTTCTCCTAATATAGAGGTACATTATCATTAGAATTCACTATGTTTTCTATTTCTATTAAAATAACAAACTCGCAACATGTACTGTCCTAAACTAACTGGAGACTGGTGATAGCACTTAGATATATTGTTGCCCTATTGTTAGTCTGATTTCTTCTACTGCTCTCCTCATCTGTAATCACTTAGGATAAAAGCATCTGTTAAATGATTAAATCCATTGATTTTACATTTAAATTTCCTCACAATGTGATGAAACTGCAACTGTCCAAGTTAGGAGAGAGTGTTGATTTTGCAGCTGCATCAACCAACTGATGATAATGAAAATAATCACCAGTTCATTATTGTTTATTGATCACATCTGCACACAGTGCATGGAAAAAAATCCCCCAGTCATGTCACTTTAGAGTAGTGATGGTGCATTTCTGTGGATCCCACACTGTTTGCAGGTGTAAGGACTCTCACCTGTGTGACTGTTCATGTGTGAATCATGAGTTGCTTTATGTTTGAAACTCTTTCCACACTAATGACATATAAAACATAACTCACCTGAGTGTTTTCTCTTTGTGTGGGAATTAAGGGTTACATTACTTCGGAAACTCTTTCCACACTGATCACATGGGAATGGCTTCTCTCCAGTGTGAATCATCGTGTGGTAATTAAGGGTTACTTTACTTCGGAAACTCTTTCCACACTGATCACATGAGAACGGCTTCTCGTCACTGTGAACTCTCATGTGGGATTGAAGATTTCCTTTTGAAATGCAACTTTTTCCACACTGTTGACATGTGAACGGCTTCTCTCCAGTGTGAATCATCATGTGGTAATTAAGGCTTGCTTTTGCAGTGAAAATCATCTCACACTGTTGGCATGTGAAACGGTTCTCTCCAGTGTGAGTTCTCATGTGGATTTCAAGTTTATGTTTTTGGGTGAAACTCCTTCCACAATGTGAGCAGGCCAAGTCACTGTTAGATTCGGTTTTCTGATTTTTTGTTTCAGTTTGTGTGGATTTTTCTACATCCATGAAATCATGTCTCTTATATTGACCTTTTTCTTCTATTTCTTTCAGTTCTTCATCCTCTTTCAGTCCCATCAGGTCTAAAGCAAAAACAAAACAAATACATGTTAATGACAGTTTAAAGCCTCAAAGCAACAGACATCAAAAGTATAAATACATCAAAACCAACTTTATGCAACAAAACTGGGTTGTTATTATAGACCAGTCCTGAATTTGCCATTCAGCTCTACAATATTAGGAAAAAGATTCCCACTTACTATACTATGAAACTTAAGTATTTAAGCACCATCATTTATTAAAGTGATACGTGACCTGCTTTTGGCATCTGATCATGAGGGCATGAATACTATTAGCTCTTTGAAAATGACAACTTTGTATTGGATAGCTTGAGAGTGATGTAGTCATTTGTTGATAAGCATTAGCACTGTTTAGGTCAAATCTATCTGACTGCTAATACTATGTGTCTGTGAAGTTTCAGCTCAAAAGACCCCAACAATGTTTTAACTGCCTGTTTTGGGGTGTGATTAAAAATGTGCAGATTCTGTGCATGTCTATAATACATTTCATAAAGTTCACACAGCTAATATAACCCTCAAAATGGATCTTTACAAAGTGTTTGTCATGCAGCATATCATAAGTACGGCATATGCTCTGGTCTCTGTGAATACAGTAAGAAATAATTGTAATGCTAAACACATGCGTCAGCGGAGCGTAAGCTGCGTGTATTTTTTTCGGTGCCCATGTTAACAGATGAGAGCGTTCACACCGCACGCAGATGGGTCTATTTTTGCTAACGCTCAATTAAAGTGAAAGTACACCTTTGATGGACAAAATAAATATAATTTCACACAAAAAAAGTGTTCAGCACATCTACACTGCGTTCCAAATTATTATGCAAGTGACATATCAGTAAGATTTCAGTACAATAAACATTCAGATTTTAGTTTTTCTAAGAAAATGTTTGTTTGTTTATTTATCCATGTCTTTTTAGATAACTGGTATCAATCTCAGACAAAATAATTTGCCAGATCTATGGAAACATTAACAGTTGGTGAAGAAATACATTTTCAAACAGTTTTATTGCTGTGGTGTTTTTTTGCAGCATGGGATAGTGCACAGTGCATTGTACAATAGTGCATTGTACTATGCACTATCCTCCTTTTTATACCATAGCTGAAAATGGCCAGTTATGAGCTCACACACCACATATCTTGCAAAAGTAATTTTAATACCCTCCATCTCACTTCCCAGTATTCCAGCCCAAATCATCACCCACCAGCTCCTTGCTGACGTCGCAGTCTTGTTGGAACGTGGTGGCCATTCACCAACCATCCAGAAATCCATCCGTTTCTATTGTAGTACAGCATTAGTCAGTAAATAAAACTATTTAAAAACGAGTCTTCATGTATTTCTACACCCACTGTAAATGTTTCTCTTTGTTAGGTTTGGTTTGTGAGTGGCTAAAATGCATCTTTACGCACAACTGCCAGCCTGCATGGAGAGCTTCTTCGAGATTCCAGAGACACCAGCAGCTTTCAAATACCTGTTTGCTGCTCAACACTGGCTTTTTTATAGCTGCCTCTTGTAATACAATTAAATTTTGACAGGAACTTTCATTAATAAGCCTTTATCTGACCAAGTTCTATTGTGCTCTATATCACTCACAAATCTTATGATAATTTGATAATCTCCATTCAGTTTTCACAATATTAGTTGTTTTCATGCCTTTTGCACAACATTGCACCATTTCATGCTTTTCATCTTCAGAAAGATCTTTCTTCCTCCCCATATTGCATGAGAACTGTGACTTGCTTAATAATGTGGAACAACCTCTAAGTAGGGTTTCCATAGATCTGGCAAATTATTTGATCTGAGATTGATACCAGTTATCTAAAAAGACATGGATAAATAAACAAACAAACATTTTCTTAGAAAAACTAAAATCTGAATGTTTATTGTACTGAAATCTTACTGATATGTCACTTGCATAATAATTTGGAACGCAGTGTAGATGTGTTTTAACAAGAATTGAAGTATGTTAGGAAAGAAAAATTTATAAAAAACATTTATAGAAGATTTACTCATTTAAACTTGTTTTTAATTATTCAGTTTGGGTTAACCCTCTGGAGTCTGAGGCTGATTTGGGGCCTGGAGAAGTTTTGACATGCCCTGACATTTGTGCTTTTTTCATTTGTTCATAAACACATTAATGACACAAGTGTCATTATACTGTATTCAACACAAACTAGGCTACAATAATATATGAGGAACATGTATGTACATGTTTTTGTTTTTGAAGGAATAATGTTTATGCATGGTTATTGAAATAACAAAACACTTAAGTCACTGAAATAAGGCCAAAAAAAGTATTAAAAGTATTAAAAGTGTGTTCACAAGACTTCTGGGTATTGGAGTTTGTAGACTAGAGTTTTTGCTTCAGAATTATGTAAAAATTATGCTGCCTACTCCTTCATATAAAACAATATATTGATTTAGTTTTTGTAAGTCACTTTTTGTCATGAAACACAGTATGCGTGGAGGCGTGAATCTGCATGAATAATGGGCCATTTACACCTGAGAAGACAAAAGAATCACATAATAATGACCTGAAATGACTTGCATATTAATGAGGCCTTTCAGTCAGATAGGGTGTGAAAAAACTCTGTAATCATGTCTCAGCTCAATTTAAAATAATGGTATTCTATTATATTCTTTAAAATATAATGTATTTCTGTGATGCAAAGTGTCTGAACAATTATGTTACCTCTGTGGCATTTCATATAGGCTTTTAGCTTAAAGCATGCACATTTGGAGAAATATTGATGGATTCTTATATGTTTATGTCTTTCTTACATGTTAGTTTTCTTTATTTTACAAAAAGCACAGCATTTTGTTTTTACTCTGTACACAAATGAAAGAAGATATTCAACAGATTAAAATGGTGTATAACTCTTAATTGTATGTGCAACATTGACGGAGTATTTTGAGTCTCTTTCACACTGGTAAGAAAAAAAACGCGGTGGTATCGCCGGCGATACCCTCAGACCTCAGAGTGTTAAAGTATGGTACATTATAGAAAACTAATCTAGCCAGAAAATATGATAAATAAACATTATATTAGTTATTACAGAGACCGCAATATAGGCTCTTGCATACCCAAATCAAACCTGAGTTTGCTGGCTTTTTCGCCGAGTTTGCTGTCTTGTAAACATATTCATGCGTCAGATGATGTAAAACACAAAGCTTACCTCATTTGTGTGCAGCAATGGATGACACAAGACTTTTATTTATTTATTTTTATTTATTTTACGTTTATATGTGAGTGTACACCTTTAAATGATACCAGACGAGGAATAAGGCGTAAGCGTTTTGAAGAATGCGGAAACGGGAAGTATGTTCAAGACGATATTTTGTGTTTATAAAGCATAAACGGTTGTATTTTTTTTTTCTTTCTTTGTTCTTATTCCTCGTCTGGTATTGTTTAAAGCTCTTTGAAGCTGGACTGAAACTGTAATTTTGACCTTCAACCATTTGGAGACCACTGAAGTCCACTATATGGAGAATAATCCTGGAATGTTTTCATCAAAAACCTTAATTTCATTTCAACTGACGAAAGAAAGACTTGAACATCTTGGATGAAATCTGAAAAAATCAGGAATGTGAGAACATTGTGCCAAACTTGGGTCTTTAGTCGACAGTTTAAATCCCATCCTACTGCGCGCTTCCCATAATGTTTATACATTAGGTCAGTAGCCGTTCTTTTGCAGCTGTCCACTACGAAAGGAATCCGGTCGAACGAGTTTTCAACTACCTCTGGAAGTGGTCGAAAGCAGACAAGCTCAAAACCTTTTACACCCTGTTCACACCTGTATTTAGCATAGTCCACTTCCACAATCCGATCGACCAAAACGCATCTTAATACCAGGTGGTTTTTAGCACCGAGTCTAACGTAGTAAAGAGCGATACCATTGTGCAGCATTTACTAGTGCTGGGTATTGTCACAGTTTTCATTTCTATTCACATGCTTGCGATTCGATTTGATTTTAATTTCGATTCGATGTTGATTATTTTGTATGTAGTATATCAGTTACTGTACATGATAAATTTTTAGAGGGGAAAAAAATCTAATGCTGTAAACTACACATGAGAGTCAGCTGGTACACCTTTACCATAATATTTAAGGTTAAAATTAACTTATATATAAACACTTAAATTACACTCCGTTTCTTATAATAAATAAAGTTTAGAATTACATAATCGTATTTTGACTTCATTCCGTTTTTTTTTTTTTTAAATAAACATTTGAATCGCGGCTGTCATAACTGATTTATTCAAACATGCATTAAATATTGAAGAACATTAATGATTATAATGAATATGTAACGGTGCATAGCTATATTTATCAGAATGCTGCTTTCTAGAGTTCACTTTTCTAGCTGACTAATGAGTTTATGGTCACTGAATATGTTTTTCTGAGGTAAATGTGACGTCATGTGACACTGAAGCTGTTTTATTGAGTCTTTCCGAGGTTGAAACACTGATTCAGTGATTACACGAGACATGATACGGATTTCAGTAAGTTGTACTGTATATTTTAACATACCTTCAGATGTTCATGTTTATTTTGAAGCAGAGGAGAGGATGATCACATGCTTCTCTTAAGGGACTTTAAGCAACAGCTGCTGTAGCTAAAGAACGCAAAAATCGCTGAGCAACAACAAAGAGGACGACTCAACGGATCATTTAATCATTTGACATTTAAATAAAGCAAGAGAATAGTTGCTTTTGTCATTAAATGACATACAGATACAATTAAAATGCCACATAACCATAAAACATAACATTTACTTGTTTAATCTGTCACGTATTATCGACTACAGCAAACCAGCTATTCTTCCGTACCAGGCGGTTACATTAGATCGTCAACATGTAGCAGTTAAATTCGGCCGCAAAAGAACATCAGATCGACGTTGCCGTTGTTTCAGCAGCTGCTGTTTAAAGTGCCTTTTACCCGAGGAGCTACAGCGATCTGTCACGTCACATTAAATGAAGCCAAAGCGGTATTTATTTTTTGAATCTCATAATAAGATGGACCTTATTTGAAATCTGAGACTTTGCTTCATATGAAAAGTAACAAATTTTAAAAAAAGTTCCCCCCTGGGAATTGTGTGTAATGAGGATCAAATAACTGAGTTCAGCTTTGAGAATGAAACCAACCTGTTTGTTCCTCAGTTTCTTCATGTTTCACTCTGAATGTTTCTTCAATCTTCATGTCTTCACTCTCCTCTTTAATAAACGCCATCTTTGTCTGTTCCTCAGTATCTTCATGTTTCAAACTGAACACTTCTTCAATCCTCAGGTCTTCACTGTCCTCTCTAATAAACTCCATCTTGATAATAGTGTGTCACATGGATCTCAGTCGCTTCACCAGCAGTTTTTCTGTGTGTTTGGACACTCTGTCATGTTTAAAATGAGAATAATTAACAGAAAGAAAAATGAATCCAAATCAAATCTCTGCGTGTGTCTCAATCAGATCTAGTTCAGTAGTTCAGCGCACTGGTAACGCTGCATTCACACGGGATGCCGACATCATGCATTGCCGAACTGAATTGTGGGGTCCGTGAATGCAGCATAAGAGAATCAAAGTGAGAGTAAATGGACTTAAATGACCTGATTAGACTAAAAACTCTCAAAACTAACACTACAAAGAACACAAACTATACAGACTGGCACTGATTCTTGAGATAAGAGACAAAGCATGTTTTAAGTTAGTTTTTATTTAATAATATATTATTCTTAGACTGATATATTTAAAGACGAAGCTCTCAGCTAATGAACTGTGTAAGGGAACAGTTTTTTTCTGAAAAACCATCCAACGACAGTCAATTATGTAATATTGGTGTTCAGTAAAGGAGCCGAGTGAAATTCCAGATCCAAAATTCCTTAATTCTCTAACTTTCTTTTTAATATTAAACTTATATAATCAATGTTCTTAGGTAAATCAGACATGATATCATATTAATGTTTTAATATTTTAACACAAATTGAAAAAATAATGTTTCTTTCCAAATTTTGTTTTCTTTCTCAGTTGTAGCGGCCTTAATAAACTTGGGTAAAGTTGGTTTTATATTCGCACATTCGGACTTCTGATAAATTCAGACTTTCCAATAAATGTGCAATAAATTAATGTTTGCGAATTTTAAGCAGCGACATGATATTGACAACCAACGATTGTCAACTTACAACATTTTTCACAGTCGATCAAAATAGGCAAGTATTGTTTTAATGGCATATTTACTTGTGAATGTCCACTGAATGTCCAACGTAGTGTGATTAACAAGGCTATTGAATACGGATGTCCGAATGTGCGAATATAAAACCAACTTTACCGAAGTCCTTAATAAACATCAAAAATGACCAGATTTTTCCCACAACTATTTACATAAACTATTACACCAGGATGAAGGAGTTAGTGTTAAATCTGTGACTGCAGAGACTTCAACATTGTTTTAATAATATATATAAAATATATATTAAACTTCCAGGCCTATGTGTCCGACTGTGAGATCCACAATAGAGCAAGTATTAAATAACACTAACACAATTATTTAATTATTTAAGTAATTTATGTCCTGAGTATCCAGGTTTTCTTTAGATGTAACTTTTTAAGTATTTTTATTTTGTTAAATGTATTAATTTTTAACATAAAGAGAGCTTGTGTGTGTAGGACACGTTTTGTTCCTTATCTCAAGAACCAGTGATATACATGTTTGTGTTTGTTGCATTCGCATCAAAAGCTCATTTATTCAAAGCTCATGACTGAATTCGTGTTTATGATAAACTTTTCACGATATAGGAAGCGAAATGAGACGCGTCTTTAATGTTACTCATGTGTTTACATTCCGTTACTTACATAACGTAAATGAATGTTAGATAAAGCAATACAACGTTATATTTAAAACACATCAATCATTCTGCGTCAGCCCATGTTCCCAACATTATTAAAGGCATTAGACAAGGGCAGAACGTCTGGATCTGTGCACAGCTGAATCATCAGACTAGGTAAGCAAGCAAGAACAATAGCGAAAAATGGCAGATGGAGCGATAATAACTGACATGATCCATGATATTTTTAGTGATATTTGTAAACTGTCTTTCTAAATGTTTCGTTAGCATGTTGCTAATGTACTGTTAAATGTGGTTAAAGTTACCGTTTCTTACTGTATTCACGGAGACAAGAGCCGTCGCTATTTTCATTTTTAAACACTTGCAGTCTGTATAACGCATAAACACAACTTCATTCTTTATAAATCTCTCCAACAGAGTGTAATGATAGCTTTAGCCACGGAGCACTATCAAACTCATTCAGAATCAAATGTAAATATCAAAATAAATACTGTACTTACGCGATTAGACATGCTGCATGACGAACACTTTGTAAAGATCCATTTTGAGGGTTATATTCGCTGTTTGAACTGTTGTTTAAGGCAAGCGCGAGTCCCGTTAAAGGGCCAGTAGCCCTGAATCGGCTCATTTATAATGATGCCCAAAATAGGCAGTTAAAAAAATGAATTAAAAAAAATCTATGGGGTATTTTGAGCTTAAACTTCACAGACACATTCAGGGGACACCTTAAAATTATTTTACATCTTTAAAAAAAAAGTTCTAGGGCACCTTTAATGTTCTTCTCATGTGAAATATGTGCTGCTCCCAGCCAAATATCGAAATAACACAATGACAGAAGCCTTCAGGATCAATGGTGTGGAAGAAGATGGCTCCAATTGCAGAGCTCCATATGAGGACCCAGAAACCTTCAAAAGCCTGAATGTTTGATCCTGCGAATGAGACCCTGCTGTCTTCTGCTGAAAAAGTGTGCAATCCACATTAGCTCTGATAAAAAGGCTATAATAGAGGAACATGACAACTTCTTTCCTTGTTGATGAAGTATTAAAATGCTAATTTGTTCAGTTCTGTCATGTTGTACTAGAAGTGTGAAATGTTGAAAATGTGCAAGGCTATAATGTCATGCGTATGTTTTATAATTGGGATCATTTAGTGCACACTAAATAGTTCTGTCATACAGTTTTATACAGTTTTCTGTTTTATACACACTGCAGTACATTTGTTTATAGCCTTGCCAAAAGTAGATTAGCTACTAGTTCATATTGACCTCATATTGGTACTCTGTTGTGTTCATTATATTGTATCAGTAATATATACACCTTTAGATTAAAGGAGATATTTCTGCTTGTGCTGTTTTTGGTCTGCTGCTCACTAGTGTGCCACGTCACCCCCTGGGTGGTTTCTACCGCGACCACATAACTCTATCTTGGTCACAAGCCACTTCCTCTATTCATATTACTCAAGGTTTACCTTTATAGATTCAGGGCGTATAAGTAGCTAGGCGTATAATATTATCTTCTTAGATTATATTATCTCAGGGTCTACTTCTGATCACTACCGTACCTCCTAGGCCTACGGTTCAGATATCAACCAAGCCTTCCTGGTTGGGGTGGGTTATGCCGCGTTCCAGGCAACCCGTAACCCGTGTTTTTCCAACCTTCTACCCGTGAAAGTGCACTGGAACTGCAGCCATGACTTCCCACCCGTGAACTCGTACTAGATCGATGTACTCCCATTTCCTCGCTCTGACGTCACATAGGCCGCGAAACAACAATGGCAGCCCCTACGGATGCGGTGTTTATTCAAGTGCACGGTAAAATAATGTAAGAGTAAAAGGTATAACAGCTTCTCTTGCTTTATGTGCCATTTTTCCTCCTCCATTTCCCTCAAATAAGCAAGGAGTAAGCACCTTTGGTGATAGAAATGATTGTAAATGACCTTAAGCCCTGTACGGTCAGCCATGCTGGTTTGTTTACACTCAGGCAGTTTGGCGTGACTTGCCTGGAACGCTACAAAGTCATGAGTGGTGGTTTGAAGTCGTGACTTACGGGCTCAAAAACCCACCTGAAACGCAGCATAAGCCTTCCATTTAGTCCACCACAGCTGGCTCTTCGCCCTCAGAGGACAGCTATGCCTGCTAATGCACTCCCACGGCCCACTCTGTTGCGACTGGTTGGCAACCTTGACTGACTTTGTAAAGTCCATTGGGATATATTTATAAAAATCTATCTTTTTCGGACAGTCAACTTCTGATACCCCAAATGGATTCTCACTCTACAACAGTGGTCTCAAACTGAATTCCTGGAGGGCCACAGCTCTGCACAGTTTACCTCCAACCAGCTCAAACTCTTCTTCTTCTTGTAGGATTCCGGCAGTGTAGACACTGCTAAGTGTACTACTGTCCTCCACAGGTCAAAATTTAAACTAAATTCTTTGAATTCTCTAGAATTTCCTTGGTAGTTTATCAGTTTATGCTTGTCCAAACAAAGATAAAACAGAAAAAGGCTAAACTCCAAGTCCTGCTAGTTTAACAAATACTATATTTCTTTCTACCCTATATTTTCTACATTCCAGGAAAAACATGCCTTACTGTTTCAAGACTCCCACATTCACATAGGCCAGAAATATGTTTTCCTACAATACTCAACTCACACCTGCTTGGAAATGTCTAGTAATCCTGAAGTCCTTGATTAGCTGGATCAGGTGTGTTTGATTAGGGTTGGAGCAAAACTGTGCAGAGCTGCGGCCCTCAAGGAATTGAGTTTGAGACCACTGCTCTACAAACAATAAACAGACTGAGACAATACTATCAGAGTTTGAGGGCAGTCCTCTTTATTATTTCTTGCAAAGGCAAAAGCTTAATACACCACTCTATGCCAGCTAGGCTGGAAGTTCCTTGGGCCAGATAAATATTTACATTTTAAAGCTTACCCTCTTCTCTATTCAGTATATGTTCTCTCTAAGCAAATCATGTGTCTCCTTTGATCTTCTGAGGGCTGTGGTCTGGCGCCGGCTTCCGCTTGCTGCTTGCTTGTAAGCTCTTTCTCTCTTCAACAGATCTTCTACACATATCAGAGAGCTCTAAGGGCCCCTGTTTTTATATTCACTTCTGACGCACATTATCTCTTTATTTACACACATGTGGCTTCTACTTGCATTAACATATTACCTGCATGCGTCAAACGCTATGTTACTTGTGTCCATCACCCTTTTTTTACTTGCATTGATGAATTTCCTGTTTGCCTCAATGGCTTTAGTAATTCACACATTTTTTATTGTACATTTTGTCAGATTTTTACTTAACTAGACATTTATTTCCTAACTGTTACACACAACAATATAGCTCCCAGAACCCATGTCCACCCACACACACACAATGCAACATGCGTCATCTTTCATCTTTACAGGATGTGGTTTACACTTGAGCGCACAGCATTAGTGTTATCTTGTTACGTTTAAGAAAACTTAGGGTGTACTCACACTAGGCGCTCTGAACCGTGCCCGAGCATGTTTGACCCTCAAAGCCTGGTTCGTTTGACACGTGTGAGTGCTCCGTTCAGTGCCCTGGTGCTGTTCGTTTAGTCAGCCCTGGCCCGCTTGGGCCACCGGGGGAGTGGGGACAATCGCTCTCGGGCTCGGTTCAAGGCAACCGTGCCTAGTGTGAGTACACCCTAACATACCTATTTGTCATTTCACGAGTTCACAGTTACAAATAATCTGTGTGCTGTCCAAGGATAGGGCTCTGAGCTCGGTATTTGGCCCGAACCCTGAGTACTCCCCCTGTATTTCTGGTTAGGAAAGTAACCAGGCGGAACTGTCGAGAAACATAGGTGAGTTGACTGCGTGTATATATATATATATATATATATATATATATATATATATATATATATATATATATATATATATATACACAATATAGAGAGAGAGAGAGAGATGTGTGAGGCATTTTGTGTGTGCAAGTTCTTGGATTTGTGTGTAAAGTTTTGAAAAAAAAGAGGCAAACTTTTGAAAATGTATGTAAGCAGTTGAAAAAAACTAACATCAGTGAAATGAAATGACACTAAATAAAGTGTCAGTGTTGGCTTTACGACAGATGTAAGCAGAAATATTTCACAATTTTAATTAAATATTGTACATCAGGAAAAAATAGAGGACACTTGCATGACACTATATTGTTTATTGATCATTTTGTAGAGTGGAAACCCTCCATGCTACTCTCAAATTAATGGCACAGTCCTGATCCTGAGGCTGTATTTTGATGGGGAGTCTGAACTCCGCCCTGATCTGCATCCATACTGCACCTCATATGAGGTTCAACAGGGGTGCTCAAAAGAAATGGATGTGCTATTGTTCATCTACTGGCTGGCACATTCTGCATCCTACAGGGTGGTTCAGCCTTTGACATCCAAAAGGCTTGCTGAAGAGCAAGATGTGAATGCTAGATTTGCCAGGCTGGCAGGCTCTCCTGTTTTCAGAGTGGCAGTCGAAGCCATTGTCGGCTGACATATTCTTATAAAGCCCCCATCAGTCAACGCTGCCTGTTACTTCAACAGGAAACTGAAGTTTCAGGCTGTGTCTGACAACTGAGGAAAATTCTTGGAGGCTGCATAGGCTTTCTTGGCTCTGTGCACAATGCATGGTTCCTGAAACACAGCGCAATTTATTGTAAACAACTGTACCCACCTGAGGACTGGTGCATCCTAGGAGATGGGGGTTTCCCTGCCTGATATCCCCAATATGCATTATGAGCCCCTGTTGTGAGCCTGTTGCTACCCCTGCTGAAGCTCACTACAACAGGCATCACTCCAGGGCAAGATGTGTTGTTAATCAGGATTTTGGCATGCTAAAGGCACGCTGGAGGTCAATTTTTTTAAAGCTCTGGAGGTGAACCCCAACTTTGTTCCCACTATAGTGACCTGCTGTGACATGTGCTTTGCCAATGGTGATGTAATTGAAGCTGGAGATGTTAATGTCACCAACCATGAAGAGAATGCAAATCCCCAAGAACCCTGGGTCAGTCGTGACCTACTGGTAAGAGAGTCAGACTGATAACATGAAGGTTACAGGCTTGAGTCACACGGTGTAGTTGGAGGTGTGTTTTCTGACTGAAACTCTTTTCACAGTGAGTGCAAGTGTAAGGTTTCTCTCCGGTGTGAACTCTCATGTGAGTCTTAAGGTTTCCTTTAAATCTGAAAATCTTTCTACAGTCATGGCACATGAAAAACGTCTCTTGGGAGTTCATTTTTAAGTGCCAGTTAAGACGTCTCTTGTCTGGGAAACTCATTCCACACTGCTGACAATTAAAACAGTTCTCTCTGATGCCACATGTGATAGGTAAGGGTTATTTCACATGTAAAACATTTTCCACTCTAGACACACAAATGGCTTCTCTGCTGTGTGTTTTCATGTGAGCCATAAGATTTCCTTTGTCTGAGCAACCCTTCCCACACAGTTTGCATACGTGTTTTCTTATATGTGAAGCTCTTCCTACACTGTTTGCAGGTGAACGGGTTCTGAGTGTTGAGGCTTACTCTGTTCTCTCTGCATGTGGGAATTAAGGGTTTCTTTATGTTTCAAACTCTTTCCATAACGTTCACATGAAAACAGTGAATTCTCATCTGGGAATTAAGCTTTCCTCTGTGAATAAAGCTCTCTCACAGATTTATCCAAATGCTAATATTTTGTGTAAACAAACAGACATCTTAAAACACAAGTATGGAGTGCAACAGAGCCCAGTATTAGATCTTCTGCTTTTCTCCTAATATATGCTGTCCCTGAGGGACATTACCATTAGAGTTCACTATGTTTTCTATATCTATTTAAAAAAAAGTGCTACATGTACTGTGCTGGACTAACTTGGGACTGGTCACAGCACTTGCATATTGTTGCCCTTTTGTCAGTTTAATTTCTTCTACTGCTCTCCTGATTTGTAAGTGGCTTTGGATAAAAGCGTCTGTTAAATGATTAATTGTAAATGTTTTGACAATAAAACTTGGATTTACATTTCCTCACAACACGATGAAACTGCACAACTGTCTAAGTTAGGGGAGAGTATAGTTGATTTTGTGGCTGTATCAACCAACTGATAATAGATAATCACTGTGGCATCAGGAGGGGTAGGGTATCACCAAAGTGTGTTTCACAAATCAAGTCCAGGCAGAGATCAAGCAACTGGTTTCTTTTTTTAATAAACTTAAACTTGAACTTCAGACTGTACACAGAAAATAAAAAATACTATTTCAGCTTCTCTCTGTATCCAGACACACATAGGGTGTGTTCCAAACGGGATATATCGCCCTCCAAAGGGCACTTTGGAGTGAAAACAATCATGGCCGCTATATTGAAGACATGAAGGTCAAAACTGGCCACTTAAAAGGGCTCTTGGGAATGAAGGATTTCGAAGGGTACAATTGATGGACACTTCGGGCCCCCATGATCCTTTGCACAGGGAAGTTGTTTGACATCACAGAATAGGTACAGGAGGTACAGAGTTCGATTTTACCTATAAATGTATGTATAGTATTTTTCTATACTACTGTAATATTTATACGAGTTAGATTTGGTACATTATTGTGCTCAAAACAACATTGTACTTCAACAAAAATACTTTACAGCTCCCTTTATTAGTCCATTCAAACGTTTCAAATACATACACACAATATACATTAAATTTAACATAAAAGACCGGCAGTAGCTTATAATGTTACTACAGTAAATTAATGTGTTTTAATACAAAGAGTAAACCAGGGGAAAAAAGACGAAGGCCCCTCCTTGATTGTCTCGTTAAGATGATGCAGAAGTGCGTTCCAAAAAAAGAGTTTTTGACCCCTACACCCTTCATCCCTTCGAAGCTCTCACTCCAGAGGGTAAACCCTTTCAAGGGATTAGGGCATAGGAATGAGCCCTTCCGAATGGAACGCAGGGAACGTCTCTCTGTTCTCAACTTTTCTCCTTCACTTGCAACAGTGCTTCCACCGCCAAGGAACCTGGCAAGTGTAGTCCCAGATGGGTTGGCCATCTTGGTTTGTAGTCCCCATGCTGCAACCATCTAGATGGCACATACCTTCCCTCTATGACACACCACCAATTAATTATTGTTGTTTATTAATCATGTTTGCATGCAGTGCATGGAAAAAAAATCCCCCAGTCATGTCACTTTACAGTAGTGAATAATGCATTTCTGTGGATTTATGTGTGGAATGCAATTCTAACTTCATGTATGAATCACGGGTTGCTTAACATCTGAAACTCTTTCCACACTAATGAGACACAAATCTGTTCTCACCTGAGTGTTTTCTCTTTGTGTGGAAATGAATGGTTACTTTATGTAGGAAACTCTTTCCACAATGATCATATGCAATGGCTTCTCTCCACTGTGAATGTTCATGTGGAAACTAAGGGTTACTTCATGTTTGAAACTCTTTCCACACTGATCACATCTGAAAGGCTTCTCTCCAGTGTGAATTTTCATGTGTGAATCACGGGTTGATTTAAGTCTGAAACTCGTTCCACACTGATCACAAGTGAACGGCTTCTCTCCAGTGTGAATTCTCAAGTGTTGTTTAAGGTTTCCTTTTTTAGTGAAACTCAGTCCACACTGTTGACATGTGAAAGGCTTCTCTCCAGTGTGAATCTTCATGTGTGAATTACGGGTTGATTTAAGTCTGAAACTCTTTCCACACTGATCACATGTGAACGGCTTCTCTCCAGTGTGAATTTTCATGTGGGAATTAAGGTTTGCTTTCTGACTGAAACTCATTCCACACTGTTGGCATGTGTAAGGCTTCTCTTTAGTGTGAGTTCTCATGTGGATTTTAAGGTTAGGTTTTTGAGTAAAACTCTTTCCACAGCGAGAGCAGGTGAAAGCGAAGTCACTGTTAGATTTGGTTTTCTGATTTTTATTTTGTGATGAAGTTGTTTCAGTTTGTGTGGATTTTTCTACATCCATGAAATCATGTCTCCTATATTGATCCTTCTCGTCTGTTTCTTTCAGTTCTTGATCCTCTTTCAGTCCCATCAGGTCTAGAGCAAAAACAAAACAAATACATGTTAATGACAGTTTAATGCTTCAAAGCAACAGACATCAAAAGTATAAATACATCAAAACCAACATTATGCAACAAAACTGGGTTGTTATTATAGACCAGTCCTGAATATGCCATTCAGCCCTAAAATATTAGGAAATAGAGTCCCCCTCACTATGCTATACCTGTGAACAATTTCAATCAGGATTTAAGAACCATCATTTATTAAAGTTGCCATAGAATGGAAAACTGTATTTACCTTGGCATAGTTGAGTAATAAGAGTTCTGTACATGGAAATGACAGCCTCAAACACCATTGTTTCCTCCTTCATATATAAATCTTGTACATGCAAAAGACCACTGAAAAAGGGGAGAATCCCAACATAACACCGGCTGTGATGTTGCAGCGGGGATCATTAATATTTATACCCCCTAAAATTTGCATATGCCAGCCCATGTTCAAGGCCAGGCAGTATTAATGTGGAAGTTCATCAGAAGTTCTGCTGGTATTGTCAAGAAGCAAGCTAGGACAATAGCGAAAATGGTCGATACCAACTGTTAATGATCCATGATATATTTTGTGATGTTTGCATAATGTCTTTCTGAATGTGTTTCGTCGGCATGTTGCTAATGTACTATTAAATGCAGTTAAAGTTACAATTTTTTCTTACTGTATTCACGGAGATCAGAGCCATGTCATTATTTTAATTTTTAACCTGAAAACACTTGTAGTCTGTAAAATTCATAAATGCATCTTTATTCTTATTGAGCCTCTCTAACAGAGTGTAGCTTTAGCCCCGTTAGCCTTGCAGCACGCTATCAAACTCATTCATCGAATGTTAGCAAACATCCACAAAATACATGCCATACCTTCATGATCTGATTCATCACAAACAGTTTGTAATAATCCATTTTGAGAGTTATATTTGTTGTGTGAACTTCTGTATTATTCATGCTGCATATTGGAGTCACAAGTTTGGGGACTCTAGTGTCCACTACTACACTTCCAGAACCCCTTGACCTAAGTCCTCTGGTCCAGGAGCTCCCAAATCTGGTGGTTACAGAGCTAGCAGTCATGGGCCCTGTTTCCACCTAGTATTAAGATGTGTTTAGGTCGATCGTAGACACATTCCCGTACACACCTGGTACTTTAATCCATCTCTTTTGTCCTCTTTCAACCACTTCTGTTCTGATTTCTTCGAGGGGAGGGTCTATGGGCAGGTGAATGTGTTTTTTTCCCCCAGATCTTTCGATCCAATGGACAAAATAAGCTCACGCAATGTACATATGAACGCCCTGAGACAACGAAAAAATGTACAGAGAGCATTAGCTTTCGTTTCTGCTGATAGCCGCAGTACCACGTTAACCACTGTGTCAAACTTGGGTCTTTAGCTGACAAAGTTTAAATCATGTTTGGCTAGCATGCGCTTCCCATAATGTTTAAACATTAGGTCAGTAGACGGTCTTTTGCAGCTGTTCAAACACAAGCACTTCCACTACGAAAACAATCCGGTTGAATAGGCATTTCAACTACCTATGGAAATGGTCGAAAATAGACTACACCTGTATTTAGCATAGTGCACTTGTAATCCGATCGACCAAAATGCATCTTAATACCAGGTGGAAACCATGATTCTACACACCCTAGAATGAACCAGTCACTCATGCTCCCCCATTCAACATCCCTTATCCACTGGTCCTGCCTGGGCAGTGTTTAGCTTCTTATTACCATTTTTGTATTTAAGCCCTCAGTTTCAAATGCCAAATGCTCTATTTTGAACAATTAGCATAGTGTCCAACGTTGTAAAGAGCTAAACCATTGTGCAGCATTTACAGCATTAAAGTTGAGTCTGTGGATCATGTGTTCTGAGGGGATTCAGGGAGAAATTAAAAGCAGAAGGTCTGTTCTTTCTTTTGATATACTGCATGTTCAGATATTCATACAACAAAATATTTTGGGGGGCATTAAAATTGTGAAAATTATCAAAATAGCTTGTTATTTTGAGAGGATCTGTGAGCGTGCAGAACTCAGTATTTTAAGTTTTAAACTGCAAAATTTCACTGAAAGGTGAACAAGTTTACTCCAACATGCAGATATCCACACTTGGGAAAGGGTCGTGCCTCTCTGTCATCTCATACATTTTTTTTTTCCCCCATTTATGCGGAGACTGTAAATTTGAATTTTTACACAGCTTACATAAAACTTTGTGTTGTGTCAGAAACTAAGCAAAAATGAAGGGGGTATTTTAAAAAAGTTCCCCCCTGGGAACTGTGCGTATGACGTTCTTCAAAAATATCAATTTCTGTAGAGCTGGACATGTTAATAAGGATCAAATGACTGAGTTCAGCTTTGAGAATGAAACCAACCTGTTTGTTCCTCAGTTTCTTCATGTTTCACTGTGAATGTTTCTTCAATCTTCACATCTTCAATCTCCTCTTTAATAAACTCCATCTTTGTTTGTTCCTCAGTATCTTCATGTTTCAAACTGAATAATACTTCAATCTTCATGTCTTCACTCTCCTCTTTAATAAACTCCATCTTTATAATAGTGTGTCAGTCACTTCACCAGGAGTTTTTCTGTTTTTGGACACTCTGTCATGTAGAAGATGAGAATATTTAACAGAAAGAAAAATTAATCCAAATTAAATTTCTGAGTGTGTCTCAATCAGATCTAGTTCAGTAGTTCAGTGCACTGGTGAGAGAGTCAGAGTTAATGGACTTGATCTAGACTAAAAACACTCAAAACTAGCACTACAAACTAATAGAAGAACACAAACTACACAGACTAACACTGATTCTTGAGATAAGAGACAAAAGGTGTCAAATCCATCAGATGCATTAAAAAGCATATTTTAATTTGAACCATCCAACAACAATCAATTATGCAATAATGGTGTTCAGTAAAGCAGCTAAGTGAAAAAAAAATCTAATTTTTTTCTTGGCTTATTGTTATTATGAACAATTCAGTTCCTAAATTTCTTAATTCTGTACCCTACTTTTTTATTAAAACATATATAATCAACGTTCTTGGCTGAATAAGACATGATATCATGTAGTTCAGTTTATGTTTTAATATTTTCACACAGTAAATTGAAAAAAAGAAAAAGATGTTTCTTTCAAAATTAACATTTTTGCTGTTCACATGCTATCAGAGATTTGATAATTCCCACTTCTGAAGTCGTGATTACGAGCTCATTGCATTCAAGTTCTGAAATTTTTACCTCAGAAATTTGTATTTATGATAATCCCGAGAGTGGGTGAAGGCAGCATCACTGATGGAGTTGACAAATACTGACGGTGTAGCCGCATATACAGTATATGTGAATAAAATCACGAAACAACATTAGAAGAATTCCCATATTAAATCACATTATATAGACTTTTTGAGAGCACTTGTCAACCATCAGACATAAAATCAAGTTTTACCTGACTTTTTTTTTTTTTTTTTCATTTTAACCACATGTTGTACAGTGGAGCAATTTAGTTTTCTTTCTCAGTTGTTCCTTCCTTACTAAACATATCAAAAATGCCCAGATTTATCCCACAATTATTTACAGAACAAATACTGACATGTTAAAGCTGTGGCCCCAGAGGTTTCAACATTGTATAAAATATAAAAAAAACAAAATTATAACAAACTGAGAATGTTGATGCAAAATGAGAACACAACTTTGATAGGCATTTATGGAAAATTCAAGACATTTTATTTATTGTTTGATATATATATTTTTTTAATTTGTTGCATTAAACACTTCGTTTGGCAATTTTACATTGTGACCTCATTCTGAGGACAGAATAATTACATGTGTTTTCCAAGTATAGATCATGTATTAAAAATAATACTAACACAATTATTTAAAAATAAAAGCAATGAATGTGTTGAGTATCTAGATTTCCTTTAGATGTAACTTTTTAAGCATTTTTATTTTGATTAATGTATTTATTTTAATAAAATAAATAAACAGAGCTTTTGTGTGTAGGACATGTTTTGTCCCTTATCTCAAGAATGGAAATGAGACGAGTCTTTAATGTTACTCATTCTTGTGTGTTTTCATCCTGTTACTCACATAACGTTAATAAATGTTAGATAAAGCAACGCAGTGTTACATTTAAAACACATCATTCATTCTGTGTCGCTTGTGAAACTTGTAAGACAAATGAACGGTTTCTATAAGATTAAAAGTTAAACACTTAAAACACAAACCTTCCTTCAGACGAATCACAACAGATGCACGAGCGCGACGCAGACTTATGACGTCACACCATCAGACCAAAATAAAAGTCCCGTTTACAATCACACAAATGCACTGAAAAAGTTCAGAGTTGATGTTGTGGTGAAATACATAATTAAATATGTGTTGTCCAATGATGTACTGAAAATGTTAAGTGGTCTACTAACGATAGAGTGGGATTCTGTCTAAAAAGCAAAACTTTAATGTCTGGGTGTAGAAATCATTTATCACTTTAAAATGCAAAAAACCCCAAACAAATTCAGACTTAGAAAGAGTTAATTGGACACTATTACACTTGTAGTTATGAGTGATGTTACAAAAGAATAGTCTCTATTTATTAAGTCTTATTAAGAGAGAATGACTATTCTTCTGGTACTACCAGCTTATAAGGCCCATACTAGATCATAATTCTCATACAACAACTGCCTTACTCCCAATAAGCAGTAAAGTGGCGTAGCCACGGGGGGCCTGAGGGGGTGCCCCCTCATTAACATGCAGGCCCCCCAGATTTCTGAGCGATTTTTATTTTTTATGTTGATTTACACTAATGTATGCTGCGCGGTAAAATGAAGCTGTTTTAACTTGTTGGTTTGTTATTTCAGTGCGCGAGTCTCTCTGTTATTATCTTTGCGCTAATGTTATTATGCGGTAGAGTGGCCACACTCGAGGCTTCCCGTTTCCAGGACTGCATCTCAAAGCTAAATCCGGTGGATGCTCGAGCAAGCCTACTCTCCACTTTAATAAAAAGTCTGGAATCAAGAACCTCTGTAGAAAGCTTTCTTCTCGTCATTATAGTTAATTTGAGGCAGTTTCCGTAGCGTTATTTGCTCTCGTTCAGATATTGCGAGTGCGGCTGTGCGTTAAACTTTGTTCCATGTAAATCAAATGCTTTTTCTCTAAATTGTCTTCTCCCTGGATTTAATGTTGCTAGAAAGGTCAGATGAAATTCAGCCATGTCGGTAAAACTCAGAAAAAATAACACGACTGACCAATCAGCCGTTAAGCTACTGTGCTCGTGGCGCGCACTCAAGAATTGCATGCGCAAATGGAGCGCTCGCTGCATAATTACTATTAACTTTAAAAAAGCGCAATAGAAACTACGAGCAATACGTCGTTTGAAAATGAAATGGCCAAACATGCGATTAAAGTGCCTCAAAATGTGCATGCATGCATTTGTTGAAAGTTTTAAAGCTATTGTTATCGATTGTTGGCCTAACATCTTAAAAATGCACATATTACACCAAGAAATCTAAATTTCTCAGGGGAGCTGCCCCCGTACCCCCTAGCAAACTACATTTTAGACCTCTGTAATTAGAACTCTGCGTACATGTTCTATAAATTCTTCTAATGAAATCTGAGGTAAATGGTATTTCTACAAATGTGCACCTTTGAGCTAAAAGTTTTATATGTAGTATGCCTGTGATCAAATATAAATGGGACCAAACGATTGAATGTAGGTTTGTGTCTCGATCTATTAATAATACCGATTGATTCATTTCTTTTAGAAGTTAAGAATTATAGTGTCATTGTACATTAAGTGTCATATATATATATATATATATATATATATAGTAGCGGCCCCCCATTTTTAGATGGGCCCCCCCCAAAGATGGGCCCCCCCAAAAATAAAATTCTGGCTACGCCATTGGCAGTAACTATGCATTTATTAAAGAAAAACTCTTAGTTAATGGTCTGTTAGGTGTAGTATATGGTCATGCAGATTAAGGGATTAATATTATGTGCTTTAAATGTACTAATAAACACCTAATATGCTAGTAACAGTATGCCTAATAAGCAACTAGTTAATAGTGAATATGTGTACCTTAATTGAAAGTGTTAACATTTTTATTTTGAAATCTAATGATTTCAAGATTTGATATTTGTATAAGATGTGTATTTTATTAACTCAAGAGATATTATTTCAACAATGCATAGCTGATAATAAACTGTACAATGTGGAAAAAATATAAATGCAAGAGGTGTAAAATATAAATACAATATAAAAAACGGGAAAACGCGAACGGCGCCGGACGCAAACTAGCAAACACACTTGCGCTGCGCCTTGCGTCGCATTGCGCCGGGTGTATTATAGGGCCCATTGTGTTGAAGCACTGAGGAAACGAACACCAACGACATGTCTCTGAATGACAGAGACCGAGGTGAGAGAAGTGATACTTCCTCATGCATAATACTGCAATTATAATCGTATGCATACTACAGCGCAGTGATTGGATTGAATGAGCTTTATGTCATGAATATATGTCGAGAATCTACGTCAGCATGTTCGAAAGTAACGCGATGACGTTAGATTTTGTGACGTTGCTCCGACTCAGCTTTTCAAACAGGAAGACAGAAATCGCTCTGAAAAATGCAAAAAAAAAACAAAACTATTTTTCGCTTATGAATAACATTAATGAGTACCTTTAGTGTTTTCAATGATGTGCAGCCTATACATATCTGTTTACATCTCAAAAAAAGTGTTTTGGGGTTTCATGACCCTTTAAGTTTATGTATTGGATAGGATTAAGAATGTAGAATAAGGTCATGCAGAATAAGGCATTAATACGTGCTTAATAAGTACTAATAAATAGCCAATATACAAGTAATATGCATGCTAATAAGCAACTAGTTAAAAGAACCTAAAATAAAGTGTTTCCAATAATCTGTTATTTAAACAGTGATTAAATTATATATAGAAAGCGATTAAAGAACACTCCCTTTACAATCGCTGGAGCTGTCAATCAAACAGCACAAGTTTATCAATGAATGAGTCCTGGACTTCTCATGCAACCCTTCATGCCACTATCTAAATATAATGCCATAGATCTAAATATAGGGCTATAATTATCACAGTTCCCATGTTTCCCGGACTCCATTTCCCACAATCCTCTGGTCTCCACACCTGCACTCACTTCCCTCGTCTTCTCCCCATCAGCACTCATCACCTGCACCTGGACTTCCTCATCAGCACTCCCCATATAATGAACTCACTCCCTTCACTCCCTGTCTGTTCTTGTTTGTTAGTTTGAAGTGTTTGGTTGTATGTCTGCTCTTTCATATATTAAAAAACCCATTGTTGTGGATTTCCGTGACTGCCTCGTCTATACTACAGCCACACGTAACAATAATCAGCACCTTTTACGATTAGTTAAAGGTGATCACTTTTGAAGCTTTCAAGTATGAAGCTTTCTTCAGCTTCATACTTGATGGTTCCATTCACTGCCATTATAAAGCTCAGATGTGTCAGGATATTTATTAATGTATCTGTCACGATTCCTGTCAATCCCCGGACTCCAACTCCCAGAATCCTCCCTGACAATCACCTGCACTCACTCATCCAATCAGTAATCACTCACACCCAGCTGCAGCACATTAACTGGACTATATAAGACTCTCATTCACCACACTTCATTGCGAGGCCTTGTTAACTTATGTTACATTTCTGAGCGTTCATGATTCCTGTTTGTCTGCCTGTTTTTGATCCTGTCTGTTCCTTGTATACGATATTCTGCTGCCTGCCCTTTGGACCCTTTGCTCTGTTTTTGGATTTATGATTGTTATCTGCCAGCCCTGACCCATTGCCTGTTCCTCGACTACGATTCTACCTGCTCTCTGCCATACCTGTTTGCCACTGTTTGACCATTGCCTGTTTGACCACGAGTTCTGCTAATAAAGCTTGCAGATGGATCTTACCATGAGTCCCGCTTCATTACAGTATCTCTAACTGTGATCATCATAAAGAACAAAGTCATATACACCTAGGATGGCTTGAGGGTGAGTAAAGCTTAGGCTATATTTCATTTGAAAGTGAACTAATCCTTTAACCATGAGAGCTGTAATAGTAAAAACGTGCTAAAAGAGACAGTAATACTTGGCTTTTTCAAATGAAAAGATGTTAGCCAATCACAGCAGTGGGAATTTACACTGAAGTTTCACAGACACGCCCCTTAAAACAGTGTTCAAATCAGAGGGCTAAAATCAGGGTTGCAAAATAAGCCTTTTATTTTTTAAATGATTACAAATTTTGATGTAAAAAGCATACTAACATAACATTATAAGTGCAGGAAACATCACAAAAAAATAAAACGATGCAGTTCATTACAGAAATCATCTTACTCCCAGTGTTCCTGTGTGATTTATCAAACATTCATATGCAGCCAACCCATCATACAAGTGATTGTAGACAGAGAACTTGTTTGACAGAGACGGTTTTCAAAAACTTGCACTTTGAAACCTGTTTTCAAAATTTACAAAAAATTTACAATAACACTGGCATCAAGTGGTTCAAGTCTTACTTTTCAAATAGATAATTCACTGTGAAGTATGGTAGCTTTGTTTCAATAGCAGCACCTGTTACTTGTGGGGCCCCCCAGGGTTCTGTTATTGACCCTATTTTATTTTCCTTGTATATGTTGCCCCTGGGCTCAATTTTTAAAATAGTTCAATTAGTTCAGAATGCAGCAGCTAGGCTGCTGGTGGGTGCTAAGAAAAATCACCATATCTCCCCTACTTTAGCTTCTCTCAAGTGGCTACCAGTGAACTACAGGATAAAATATAAAACTCTTTTGTAAAACAGTACATGGAATGGCCCGTGCATATGGCAGTGCAACTTGCTTTCAGTCAAAACAGCAAAAACATGCATTTTAATATAAATAAGCAATAAGCTTATTGTTGAGGTTATTGTTAGTAGTAAATTACAAATAAAATGAATTAACAAGCAAGTTTTCTTTACAATCTTTACAATGGCTGGACATTTGGAAAATGAAATATATTTGTAAAGACATGTTAGCAAGATCGATATAATTCATGTTAAATAACATGATTTGAACATGCAACTGAGATTTGATCATAGTCACCGCTTACATCCATATTGATAAATGCCAAGTTCCCTTCTGAAAGAAAACTCACACTGGGTCCTGAGACGCTTTTGGAGAATGTCTCTGCGTGACGGGTATCTGAAGTAACTGTTAAATCACAGCAATCCTATTGGCCAGCCTATGACTTCATACTAGTGTGACCAGAAAGAAAGGAGTGCCTAGAGAACATCTCATTCTCTTTTCGTCTTCAAGGGCTGTTATGTTTGTTTAAAGCCATTGTTCAAATCAGGTAAGTATGTCTTGAGTAAGCATATGTTTCAAGTGGTGTGTGGATTTGTGTTCAAAGGTTTTCTGACACTTGATCATACACAACTTATGCGTTACTTGTTTGGGCGACGAGCACACACAGTTCTTGAGAGAGATGTTTGCATGTACTGTGAACCTTTCCTCTTTAGGAAACCCCAATCTTGTTTGTCTATCTTACTGAGGGAAGAGGGACAGGCATCTGTACCCAGCAGCTCAGTCTCTCTCACTGAAAAGAGACTGAGATTGTGGGGGTCTCAGATTAAAGAGTTAGAAAGAAGTGTTACCTCTCTCTTTAGTGGCTGGAAGAAGTGAGAGAGTGCTCCACTGACGTCAAGCCAGGAAGAGCAGGATATAACTGCTGAGGGTGAAAAGGGCATCTGAGCCCTCTCAGCTGCCCTGCAATATGATTTGTTTTCCTTCCTGAAATTCCCTTCCTTTCCTACCTCCACACTGAGATTGAGAGGGCATGGAAGAATCCTTATTTGACCCGCATCCGCCGACATCAGCAGGCAAATTATGCAGATGCCGAGGGGGTGTGTGAGCTTGGATACATGCCGATCCCCCTTAGATGAGATGTTTGCTAACTATCTCACAGCTGGAGAGGCATCGACAGAAAGATCTGGCCCTGCCCTTATATGGCAGCACATACACGGCAGCAGGTCATGCTGGACTGCAATGGGAGTGCTTTAAGCATACAAGCTGAACTGCTGAAGACTGGACCAGCATTTAGTTCTAAATTTTAATCTGACCATGCCAGTCTGAGTCTACGCTTAAACACCCAGGGGGTCCTGGCTGTCCCAGTTTGGCCCGCAGACCGGGCCAGAGGGCTAGAATCACCTCTCATGCCCCTCCTCTTCTGAAGAGCTGGACCACTTTTGCATAGAAGGCATTATGCCCCCATCCCCCTCAAGCCTGGCAGCTAGTGATCCTGGCCTCTCACTGTGAGAGTCGTCCAGCCAGGGCCTGCCTTCTGCATTAGGCTAATAATGCAAGTAACAGGCCCTGTGGCCTCCTCAATCTGCCTAGGTTGAGCTGAGACTCCCCATGTTACTAGAGTAAAAGCGATTTGCTGAGCTATGGTTCCCTAGTGGTGTTAGGCACAAACAAATAGTCAGGTGTTGCAGGCTATTGCAGAAAGCCTCCCCTGTGGTTGTCCTTTAAGCATTGTTAGACTTCCTTTCAATTAGAGAGTGAAAAGCACTATGTTGAAGTCTCCACTCTCTAAAGCTTTGGTAGTAGCATTGTGTAGTTTGAGGCTTTTAGAGCAGGCTGTCCACCGAAAGCTCCTTGATTACCATCAAGTCGCAGGGTTGAGTGTTGCAGGCCTCTCCTGTGGAATTTCTTCCCCTTGAGGCCTCCATTCCTCCAGAGCTGAGTTCAGACTGCTAAGAACTTGTCTTAGAGCAAGATTCTCAGGCCTTCACCTTTGAGCATTGTCTTGGGTCAAGCTATGTCAACTGCCCTTGTTTCACGAGTTTGTTTCCTCATAACATCTTTAAGCTAATAAGGCTGTCCATCTTCAACTCGAGCTTGGATGTAAATTTGAAATTTGTACTCCCCTTGTTTAAAGTGTTGTTCTATAGAGTACTGCACTCCCAGAGTCTGATCAGAAGGTAGAAGGACTATTGTGAGAAGGTTTAGAAGATTCTTGTAAAAAGAACCCCTTTGGTAGATCAGCTCCTGATAGAGCTGGAGGTACGCATCTCATTAGGGGCCCTATGTAGAGTACCCAACCTCAGTGCTTTGGAAAAGAAACACTCTGTAGAGTAACTCCTCTCATTTGTAAGGGTTGGAAAGTGCTATGCTGAGTCCTGTCACAGTCTCTTTGTATGGTGTGAGTTGATTACTATCTCTTTTGCGGCCCCTCTCATTTGGTTACCTCTCCTGTAAGAGATTCTGTTTATAAATCAGAAAGGTTGTTGGCTAGACTGGGTCACAAGTTAGACCAGGTCAGCCTTCCTGGTGGCTATAGGGATTGACATAAAGTCCCCCTAAAAGTGACTGGCCAAGGCTTCTTTCGGCCCATTGGCCATACTCCCTTAAAGGATCCCCTTCCCAGTCAAGATGCTGGTTCCAAGCCTTTGAGTGGCCTTTGACAAGTCCTTCTGTTACTACGAAGGTACTTCCTTATTGAAGCATGATGGCACAGGCAGTAGCCATAAGGAGTACTGTCACTCCTTTGTGACCAGAAGTGGTGAGAGTGGTTTTTGGCATTTCTGTTGAAACTGCCATTATTTGTGCTTGGTCATAGCCATTTTTTGGCATGCACTCTCCTCAGCATGGCAGCGTGGGTATTTTGTTCCAAAAAAGGACGCAGTGCGAGACTGCAGTGCGAGTTCCCTTTCGAAAGGGAATGTCTCGGGTTGGTTCCCTGAGAACAGGGAACAAGACACTGCGTCTCCCTACCATTCCTCCGGGCTGCCTGTGAACAGTCCCTTCAGACGATAAGTGGATGACATGTTCTCTAGGCACCCCTTGTATACTTCATAGTCACACTAGTATGGTGTCATAGGCTGTGGCCGGCCAATAGGATTGCCGTAATTTAACAGTTGCTTCAGATACCAGTTACGTGGAGTTGTTCCCCAAAAGCATCTCAGGACGCAATGCCTCATTCCCTGTTCTCAGGGTACCAGGGGTACAGTTGTAACCCAAGAAGCTTTGCATGGAAACGGCTGTATATCCAATTTTCTGTCGTATGTTTATTTCACATATGAGGATTCATCATACACATTTATTCTGACATGTTATTTCAGTAAAAAAAGAAGTTCAGCTGTATTATTAATGCAATTAAGAGGAAATATAAGCCATCTCTGACTGATTTATCATGCAGCTCAAAGCATTATTGGTTGAATTTCTAAACAGTCTATTCTGATTCATCAACCCAGTTTCACTGATGATTTATTATAAATCCCAAACCCAGGATAGAGCGGTTGAGTGAATGTGGTCTGGACTGTGTGGATGAGGCTCATTGTGTCAGAGATGCTGTAGAAGGACAGAGTTCCTGCACTGTGATCCACATACACTCCTATTTTCCTGCTGATGGGCTTTACAGGGAGTTTAGTCCCTATGTCATTGTGTCTGAATGAGTAACTGGAGGAAATGCAGAACAAACTCCAGGACTGATCATTATATCCAAACCGACATTCATCACCCCGTCTCTTCCTGCTGATGCTCTTATATGACACTGATATAAACACACCAAGACCACTCCACTCAATCTCCCAGTAACAGCGTCCACTCACACTCTCTCTACACAACACCTGAGCATTATATCCATCAAATCTGTCTGGATGATCAGGATATGACTGCACTGTGTCAGTGAATCTAATCACTCTGTTCCTCTCAGACAGACAGAGGTTTTTATTCACTGTGTTTGGATCCAGAGTGAGCTGATGGGAATCTGATGGAGATAAAACACATCAGAATCAGGAATTATGAATCTGATCTTTTAATGTATCTGATATATATCTCTGTATCTCTTCATGTTCAATATATCATCAATGTCTCAGTACAGTTTACCAGATATCCTGTGCAAATCATGATTTACATGATCAGCTATAAAACTCTTCTGTCATGTTTTCTTTCTCCTTCTACAGGAAGAACATGAACACACTCATTGAGTTTTTCTGCTTGTTTTCTCAGTGACTTACATTGTAGGAAGTCGTTCCTGGTCCTGGGAACAATGTTGGTGAAAGTGACTGTGGAAATCAACAGACATGAAGAGTGTGATTATCATGTCAAGAGAAAATGATCCCTGCATCCATTCCTAAGACATTTCTAATATGATCTTCTACATGAGAATAATTTCTGAGAGCAGATGAATCTCCAGGACTTTACCTCTGTCAGAGATCTTCTTGAGCTCTTCTTTGCAGAAATCCTCCAGTTTGTCTCTCAGCTGAAGGACAGATTCTCTCACAACATCAAAAGAGGAGAAAGAACTGAAGGGATCATCATTTACGTCTGTAGATTCAGGAGGAGATGAGAGAGACTGGAAACTCTACAGAAAACAGAAATCAAATCACCTCCACACTTCAGCCAATAACCTGCACTACTGTCAGATTTGAGCAGCTCTTGTTGATCTTTAGTAACTCTCCTCAATCCAGCACTTTCACTGCATCAGCTTCATTCTTCTCATATTCATTATATCATGTTAGAGCTATAAGTTCTAGTGTTTGACACTTACACTATATGTGAACTTTCTAGGAAAACACTTGATGATCAAACATCTGGCAAAAACATAAACGTAATAGAACAAGAGCATCAATGGTGTCACATGACAGGGTTGAGTAGATTTGATCAGGAAAAGCAATTCAAAGGCACGAGTAGATTGACTATAATTTATAACTTTTGAACAGTTAGTGGCTCTGAAATTCACAAGGACTCTTAGGACACAATCCCAAGGTCAGGTTTTGTGGTTTAAATACGCTGAAGCATTGCTGATATACAGCCTCACTTCCTGTCAAATTCATTAATGTGTTAATGAAAATTATTATAAAATTATTATATGATTTTGGGAAACATCACTAAAAAACTGTAGTAAAGTTAAGTAAAGAGATGATGGGAAATCTAGCTGGGTGAAACTGGTACCATCAAGTTCATGGATTTCATGTTGTTGGAAAAAAAGGTTAAATATGTTTTTAATCTCAATATATATTTCAGAAAAAATGTTTCCTAAGAGATTTCCAGAGCTGAACTGAATTTGTAAGTGCGTCTCTTTCAAAAGATGATGATCAGATGAGAGTCTGACTGATGATTATTTAATAACCGAACACACAGATCAACACTTCAGTCACGGCTCATTCTGCTCTCATGAAATGTTTCTCTGTGAGTCTCTTGCTCAAGTCCACTATGATCCTGTTCTTCTAGATCTCTGTTACCTGCAGGAAATGGATGTGATCCTGTGTGTGTGAAAGCTGCTCCAGTTCAGCGTCTCTCCTCCTCAGATCATTGATCTCCTGCTCCAGTCGCTCCAGTCGTCCTTCAGCTCGACTCACTGCAGTCTTTTCCTGATCTCTGATCCGCTGTGTGGCCTCAGAGCAGCTTCTCTCAATGGAGCGGATGAGCTCAGTGAAGATCCTCTCAGTGTCCTCCACTGCTGTCTGTGCAGAGCGCTGTTAGGACACACATCACAATCACACAGTGGCTTCAGTGAGTCCTGACTGAGACTTCTCAAACTTCTCTTCTTCTCCAGACTCACCTTATGAGACTCCACAGCCTCTCTCAGCTGCTGAAGATCTTTCTCTCTCTGCTGGATCCTCTGCTGGAACAACCTCTGCGTCTCCTTCAGCTGGGGCTAAATCATCACACAAATCATCAAGTAAACAGATATGAATCCAGTATCAGTGAAGTGGTGAGACTGAGGGGTTAAAGAACTTGTATGGTAATATTATAGGTTCAATTATTTCATCAATGCTTGGTTTTATAGGGATAGTTCACCCAGAAATGTAATTTTTTTTCATTCCCCCTGAAACTAAAACAGTGTTCAGACAGACAGGGTGAAAACAATGTAAAATATAAGAAAAATTAGTTTTTTTTAACATTAAATTATGTAAATATATTGTAGTAGGCCCTATAAACAAAATTATGAGCCTGTAAATGATCATAATGAGACCTCTTTAAGTTCATACCTGTTTCTCTGTCCTCTGTGCTGCAGCTGATACAGTGTCATGGTTTTTATGTTCATCCATACACATCACACATATACACTTCTGATCAGTGTGGCAGAAAACCTCAAGGATCTTGTTGTGTTTCTGGCAGATCATCTCCTGCAGTCGTCCAGTGGCTTCAGTCAGATTGTGTCTCTTTTCTTTAAAGAAACGCTCATGTTGGTCAAGGTGATTCTGACAGTAAGAGTTCAGACACACCAGACAGGACTTGACGGCTTTGTGTTTTCTTCCAGTACAGACATCACACTGCACATCTCCAGCTCCAGCGTAACAGTCAGCAGGAAGTTTTCTCTTTTTCAGTTTCTCCACCACTTCAGCCAGCATGGTGTTTTTAGCTAAAACAGGTCTTGGACTGAAGGTCTGTCTGCACTGAGGGCAGCTGTAGACTCCCATCTGATCCTCCTGATCCCCCTGATCCCAGCAGCCTGTAATACAGATCTTACAATAACTGTGTCCACAGGAAGTGGTCACTGGATCCTTCAGGAGATCCTGACACACTGGACACATGAACTCATCTTCAGAAAATCTGGCTTCTGCCATTTTACTGCATGAATACAGCGACACACAACAGCTCAACTACAGTTTAGTTTCAGTTTCTCTGAACTGAAGAGTTTCCTGTTTACTGGTTCTGTGTTTGAGTGCCGTGTGCAAAACAGGCATGTCTGTAAAGCACACTGCAGTAATAGTGTCCTGTACAAGAAATGATGGCTGAGTAACAATAGCACTTCAGTGCAGTGGTGTTTATTCACAGTCTTTGATATCCAAGGTGAGAAGAAAAAAATAAATAAAATATACACCATTTGGCTGAAAAAAACTTCCTTCCACACATGAAGAAAACACTTTTTAAACCACTCTCAGTAACACCACATTTGTACTAATGTACTCATATACATTGTTGATATGAGCCACACCCTGCTTCATTAAAGAATGCAACTTTTCTAGGCAACTTGTACCTCTTCAGCTTATAAAGAATAATAATGACAACACAACTGAGATTTAAGAAGAAAAAACATTTATTGAAATAAGTGATTTATAAGTAATAATAATGACAACACAACTGAGATTTGAAGATAAACAGAAGTTAGCTGTTTATGAAATACAGCTATCATAAAGAGATGCCTTGGAGGAAGAAACATGTTCAATGACATGTTTGTGTGTAAACAAGTGAAAGGAAGTTAGCTGTTTATAAAGTACAGCTGTTGTAAGAGATATAGATAACTTGTTTATGGGTAAACAGTGAAACAATTGAAAGTGATAACTTTTGTATAAAAACAAACTGTTGATGAATTGGAAATTGATGTGTAAAGAGACAGATTATGAGTGATAACTTTTGTATAAAAACAAACTGTTGATAAATTGGAAAGTAATGTGTGGAAAAATTAAAAGAAACCCCAACAACAGATGTTTGTATTAAAGAATGACAGACAAGTGGTATTGTAACGCCTTTAAAGCATATATTAATTGCTTATTAAAGAATGACAGACAACTGGTAGGCTAATGTAACACCTTTATTAAAGCATATATTAATTGCTTATTAAAGAATAAAAAACAACTGGTAATGCATTTGTTAGTAACATGTTAGTAGGTTAGAAAGGAAATAACATGTATTAGAAAGAAAGGCAATCTTACCGTTGAAGGATGTCTTGATCAGAAGAGCTGGACGCAGCAGAGGAGAAGAGTCCAGAACAAAGAGACGAGGCCTCTATATATAGACATATGAGGGGAATTCCCAAGAAGATGACATCAAGTGGTCAGATAGTTTATAAAAGGCTGGAACATGAAGAGAACAGGAGGGGCTGCTTCACACCTGAGGCTGCTTCTCTGACACCAGAACCAACCCAGATGAAGCCTCAATTGCTGATATTGCCTTGACTGAAGAACTTTTTAATACTTATACTTTATTTAATTACTTGTATAGAATGTTAGTAGAATATATGTAATGCTAGTAATACTAATGTAATAAATAAATGAACTTATAACTTTATAACTAAACTCGGCCTCATGTGGCATTAATTTAAGTCGCTGTGTCACGTTAGCACACAGATAAGATGTTAGGATCCAAGCGCAGCTTTATTATATTTTATTATATTACCTCCCCTCAAAGGAGCGGCTACCAGACGCCCCACCAGACAAACAAAAAAAAACAAAACCACAAAAAACTCAGGAGGGAGGTGGACTGAAGGAGGATCAGGGGGAGGGATGGCGGGCCAAGTCCAGGGTCCCGACTGATACCAGGGAGGTGCTGGCGGAGCTGACCAGGCGGGTTCCAGAGGGTCTGGAGTTCTGGCTGATTGCCAGGGCGGCGCTGGAGGAACTGACCAGGTGGGTTCCCGAGGGTCTGGAGTCCTGGTTGATTGCCAGGGTGGCGCTGGAGGAACTGACCAGATGGACTCCAGCAGGACAGACGGCCTGTACAGCGGCGGTGGCAGGGCAGATGACCTGGGCGGCGGCGGCGACAGGGCAGACCAAGGGTGCTCCGTGGCCATATCAGGGAGAGCAGGCAGCTCGGTGATGGCCTCTGTGGCCGTATCAGGGAGAGCAGGCAGCTCGGTGACGGCCTCCGTGGCCGTATCAGGGAGAGCAGGCAGCTCGGTGATGGCCACTGTGGCCGTATCAGGGAGTGCGGGCTGCTCTGGGACGGCAGCGGGCTGCTCTGGGACGACAGCGGGCACGGGCTGCTCCGGGACGGCAGTGGGCTCAGGCTGCTCCGGGACGGCAGTGGGCTCGGGCTGCTCCGGGGCGGCAGCGGGCTCGGGCTGCTCCGGGACGGAAGCGGGCTCGGGCTGCTCCGGGACGGAAGCGGGCTCGGGCTGCTCCGGGACGGAAGCAGGCTCGGGCTGCTCTGGAACGACGGCAGGCTGCTCGGGCTGCTCTGGGACGACGGCAGGCTGCTCGGGCTGCTTCGGGACTGCAGCGGGCCTGGACTGCTCTGGGCCGTGGTCACCAGGCAGCTCGGTGACGGCCTCCGTGGCCGTATCAGGGAGAGCAGGCAGCTCGGTGATGGCCACTGTGGCCGTATCAGGGAGTGCGGGCTGCTCTGGGACGGCAGCGGGCTGCTCTGGGACGACAGCGGGCACGGGCTGCTCCGGGACGGCAGTGGGCTCGGGCTGCTCCGGGACGGCAGCGGGCTCGGGCTGCTCCGGGGCGGCAGCGGGCTCGGGCTGCTCCGGGACGGAAGCGGGCTCGGGCTGCTCCGGGACGGAAGCGGGCTCGGGCTGCTCCGGGACGGAAGCGGGCTCGGGCTGCTCTGGAACGACGGCAGGCTGCTCGGGCTGCTCTGGGACGACGGCAGGCTGCTCGGGCTGCTTCGGGACTGCAGCGGGCCTGGACTGCTCTGGGCCGTGGTCACCAGACCCTACGAGCGTTCTCCAAGCACGCAAAACTGTCAAGACATAAAAGAGAAATACAGTTTTCTTGGCCATGTCAGGACTCACCGGGGAGGCGTTCGACTCCAAAACCTCTGGGCCAACAGCGGGCTCTGGAATAGCCTCCGGGCCTTGAGGGATGGAACCCCTTCTACTCTTTCTCCTCCTCCTTCGTGAGTGAGGCGGTGACTCTGTACCCACCTCCTCTGAGGGCTCTGGAGCGAACTCACGGACAGAAGCGGTCTCTGGAGCGGGCTCACTGGCTGGAGCGGACTCACTGGCTGGAGCGGACTCACTGGCTGGGGCGGACTCACGGGCTGGGGCGGGCTCACCAGCTGGAGCGGGCCTTGGAGAGGACACACGGGCTGGAGTGGGTACAGGAGGTCTCCGAATCGGCTTATTCTTACGCAGATACAGGTACCTGGCAAAGTTCCAAAAATTTAGCCTCTCCACCATCTCCATGTTCCACTGCAGTAGAGGGTCATTCAAACAGTTATTACATATGTCCTTGAGGACCACATCAGGGAGGCTAAACTTCTCCGCCTGTGACCAGAATCTCTGTATGAATGCCTGCATCTTCATACCGCCTTGCCGAAGCGCCGCCAAATTCTGGGGATTGCTCTGAGCTTCCCGTGTGTTGGTCGGGGACCGGACTCTCTCGCTGCTGGATCCTTGCATTGGTGGTTCGTTCTGTCACGTTAGCACACAGACAAGATGTTAGGATCCAAGCGCAGCTTTATTATATAGGGTAATCCAAAGTCATAAATCCAGAAAACAGGCAAGGGTCAAACACCAAGGGAAAAAAACAGACAAAAAAACACAAAAAACAGAAAACCAGGGATACACGGTGCACTTAACACGAAACAATGAACCACAAACAAAGGCAGAAACAACTGAGTATAAATAGACAGACACTAATGATGAAACACAAAACAGCTGGTGCAATGAAGGGATAATGAGTCCGGGAAGTGGGTTATGGGAAATGCAGTTCACAAGTGGGGTGAAGGACAGTCCGGGTTGGAGTGCCCTCTAGAGGTAGACAAGGGCACTCCCAGTAATGGTCATGACACGTTGAGCCTTTACAGACCACGGAGAAGTCTTCTGTCTGATTGTAAGTATTTTAAAATGCTTATAATTTAGGTCAGATTTGACTTTCTTACCTAACTTGAGAATAATAAAAATAAGGTAAAGGTGCTTAGAGACGCATCATAAAACAATATATATAATTTACACACACACACACATACATAGTGTATATAAACCAAGACATTGTTTTGCAAGTCACAAATAAGTCAGGTAATCAGGAAGACTTTTAGCAGTTCAATTTCATGTGAGATGAGCAGACAACCATCTCATCTATTTCAATTTAGGGATTGTGCCAAAATAAAGAAAATCAGTGAAAAAACTATTTTATTAGTTACAGAGTAACAAAGACAAAATAATTTCATAGAAGTATCAACTGCCAAACACATGAGAGAGAGAGAGAATGTGTAAGTGTTGTTATATCTAAGCCATCAAACCATTAGTTGGAACCTCAAAGAAACAGATTAAGAAAATGAGAGGAAAAAGATGCAGAAGAAATAACTGCTCCATACCACATTACAAGGGAGAGAGGAATCATACAACATGGATGCAGACAAACTCATAAAGACGGTCATTTAAAATGCTGTGCTACCACACTCTCGTAGGATAAGAAAGTCCTGTCCCCTACAAAATGCAACTGTGTCTGTGGGACTGCTAATAGACCAACTTGTGAGGAATGTAAATGGCGCATGGGTGTATATAAGGTTAAAAGTGCAGACAGATACTGAGGGGCCAGACCATGCAGTGCCTTAAGCCCCGGGTATACTTCGGCCGTTCATGCACCGTCCGCATGACGTAATTTTCATCATGTGGAGGGCTCGCGTGCAACAGCGCATGTGCAAGCAGCAAAGAAGAGTCCACTAGGTGGCAATACGCACAGTACTGAGCACAATATGCAGTCGTCAAAGAAGAGTGTGTAAAGATCGAATCAAAAACAAGACGAGTAAACTCAGAAGCATGCCTTCTCCATCGTTTTTGATTCCTGTTCTCTTGGTGTATCTTCTGAACTATGTTGCAATGGTGGATGCACTTTTTTTTCTTCTCTGATCCTGCCCAGCTAATGTCCCATTGATGACACAACTAGTAAACTAGTCTAGTAAAGAGTATAGAAAAAATGTGTACTGCGCATGTGTCGCATGTGTTAGGAACCCCAGCCAGAAGTGCATAGTAATAGTCAATGTGGGAAAATCAAAAGTATTAATAATAGTAATTAATCAATAGTCTAGCAATATTTCTGAGATACTGAACATGAGAGTCAAAATATGCATTCCCATATGCATTATGAGCCCCTATTGTGAGCCTGTTGCTACCCCTGCTGAAGCTCATTACAGTAGGCATCACTGTGTGCAAGGTGCAAGGTGTGTTGTTAATCAGGATTTTGGCATGCCAAAGTCATGCTGGAGGTCAATTTTTTTAAAGCTCTGGAGGTGAACCCCAACTTTGTTCCTACTATAGTGACCTGCTGTGATATGTGCTTTGCCAATGGTGACGTAATTAAAGCTGGAGATGATGATGATGATGTCACCAACTGTGAAAAGAATACAAAACCCCAAGAACCCTGGGTCAGTTGTGACCTAATGGTAAGAGAGTCAGACTGATAACACAAAGGTTATGGGATCGAGTCTCAGGCTCCCTTGAACACCTAACCCCCAATTACGCCCCACAGAAAAAAATAACTGCACACTGCTCGGGGTATGTGTGTGTTCAATACCATCTACTCCTAATGTGTGTGTACTAACTGGATGGGTTAAATACAGAGGACAAATGTATGATTCTCTTTCCTCCATCTCCATAAGTTATGTCAAAAGTTCCCCCTTTTCCTCTTTCTGTTTCTTGGTACCATGTCAGATAGGCCAGTAAAATAGAAATTATTGCAATTTTTATTGAGGAATTTATTGCAATCAGCTGTACCCATCCTGAGATGACAGCAAGACTGATTTCATTACATCACCCAGTTTTTATTCAACTTTCCATCCATCCGCTAATAGCTTTAGCCTGCTAGCATCACTAGTGGTCTCGCCTTCCACGCTTTCTTTTTTACATTCTTATCACTCAAGAAATTACAGTTTCTTTGCACAGGGCCTGTGCATCCAGAATTCATTCATCCAAGCCCTCCTTCACTCTGGCGCCGATAACCTTTTCATAGTCCCTGTGATAATTGTCCGAAGTACCTGCTTTTTAGCATGTTTGCGCTGCAGGAACTGGGGAATGTGGAGGTCAAGTCAACACCTCAAAACTCGTTGTTGTGCTCCTCAAAACATTCCTGGACCATTTTTGCTTTGTGTCAGGAGCATTATCCTGATGAAAGAGGCCACTGCCACCAGGGAATACTGTTTTCATGAAAGGGTGTACATGGTCTGCAACAATGCTTAAGTATGTGGTACATGTCAAAGTAACATCCACATGGATGGCAGGACCCAATGTTTCCCAGCAGAACATTGCCCAAAGCATCACACTGCCTCTGTCGGCTTGCCTTCTTCCCATAGTGTATCCTGGTGCCTTGTGTTCCCCAGGTAAGAGACGGTCACGCACCCGGCCATCCACATGATGTAAAAGAAAACGTGATTCATCAGACCAGGCCACCTTCTTCCATTGCTCCGTGGTCCAGTTCTGAGGCTCACGTGTCCACTGTTGGAGCTTTCAGTAGTACACTACGGGTTCAAATGTACTATAAGTTGTATATAAATACATTTTTTAAATACAGAGACAGTATATTAAAAGCACATTCAAGTTCATATTTCATGGTGTCTCAAAATAGCACAGCTGAGTACACTTAGATGTTCTTAAGATTATCTTAAGAAGTACTAAAGAAGTTAGTATAGTTTAGTATATTAAGTACAGTAATTAGTGCACGAAAATAGAGCACTTTTTTTTCACCTGGGGATGCTATGACCCAGTCATTTAACCAACATAATTTGGCCCTCGTCAAACTCGCTCAAATCTCAATGCTTGCCCATTTTTCCTGCTTCTAACACATCAACTTTGAGGACAAAAATGTTCAATTGCTGCCTAATATATTGTTACGTTCTCCCTTTTCTATCCCCGGTAAATAGGGGTCGAACGAACAACTAAAAGTGGAGAGACTTGGAGGATCTCTTACTCTTCACTCCCAGAGTCACAATTGAAAAAAACACTAAATGCTGGGTTGCAGTTTAAGTGGCATGTTTGCCTTTTATTTTGTAATGCAGGAGTATGAAATAAAGAATAATCATGAAGTAGTGTTTCAAACAAATAAGAGAAAACAAACAAACCATTACCTCAGGTGGAGGACCCATATAAAAGAAAAAGAATTAAACCTCTACCTAAAAGAATTAATACTAAATTACCTATCACCAAAAGAAAACAACAAAACAACAATTAACTTCCCTCCCTCCTTAACTAAACCATAACCAGGAGAAAAGATGTCGGAATCCTCCACCCTACTTTACCCATAAATATATATAAAAAATTATCCACTCAAAGCACGTAATATAATACAACCCAACTCAACAAAGAACAACAGAAGCGCAACCAGCGCTACCGTCTGGGACTGAAGAGTAACCAAATCCTCACACACCGCGTTGTCTCTCTCATTCATCACTGCGCTCTCTGCAGTTTTATACGATGGTAAACAGGAAATACACCAATCAATGTGCACACAGCTCTCACATGACTAATGAAGCACAGGTGGTAACCCTCAACCTGTTAATAGCGCAGAGAGAGAAACAGAGAGAAAAAACTAAGGAAAAAAACAACACAAGATACACAAATGCAAACAACAATTCAAATAATAAATAAATTACGTCCTTGGACGTAACAATATCCACCCACTAAAAGGTGCCGTGATGAAGAGATGATCAGTGTTATTCACTTCATCTGTCAGTGCTCATAATGTTAGGCTTGATTGGTGTGTTTATGTGTGCATTTAATAACAATGTTAAGTCAATCAAATAATGCACAGTACAACATTCATTATTTCTCTCATGTTTTTTTTATTTATAATCTTTCATTGCAGCATTTATCACAGAAAGACAGAAGAGTGAAATATAGCCATCTGTGAATGTAAAAATATTTGGAGAAAAAAATTAAAAGATTAATTTCATATTCATAAATGTGTGCCTTGAGGCAAAAAAAGAACTGAACTAAAAAAAAAACAACAACAACAACTGAGCAAAGCAGATGGTCAGGTGCAGCCACAGGAGTTCATACAGTATATTGCAAAAAGAATTGGGACACCCAATAACTTCCATGGCCACAGGTGTATAAAATCAAGCACCTATGCAGACTGTTTCTACAAACATTTGTGAAAGAATGGGTCGCTCTCAGGAGTTCAGCGAACTCACGCATGGTATCATGATAGTCCATTCATGAAATTTCCTCACTGCTAAATATTCCACGGTCAACTGTTAGTGGCATCATACCAAAGTGGAAGCAATTGGGAACAACGGCAACTCAGCCACAAAGTGATAGGCCACGTAAAATCAGAGCAGGGTAAGCACATGCTGAGGCGCACAGTGCACAGAATTTGCCAACTTTCTGCAGAGTCAATAGCTACAGTCCTCCAAACTTTGTGTGGCCTTCAGATTAGCTCAAGAACAGTGTGTAGAGAGCTTCATGGAATGGGTTTCCATGGCTGAGCAGCTGCATCCAAGCCTTACATCACCAAGTGCAATGCAAAGTGTCGGATGCAGTGGTGTAAAGCACGCCGCCACTAGACAGATTACACTTCTCTGTCTGGCAATCCAAAGGACAGTTTGGTGGAGAAGGGATTATGGTGTGAGGTTGTATTTCAGGGGCTGGGCTGGGCTTGCCCCCTTAGTTTCAGTGAAAGGAACTCTTTTTCCCGGTTTCACAGACAAGGCTTAAGCTAGTCCTAGACTACAATGCATGTTTAAACTCAAAGAAACTTGTACTGGCTTAGGCTAAGTCCTGTCTGTGAAACTGAGCCTTAATGCTTCCGCATGCCAAGACATTTTAGACAATTTCATGCTCCCAACATTGTGGGAATTTTGCGGATACCCCCTTCTTGTGACTGAGCACTAGTGCACAAAGTAAAGTCCAGGTTAACAGGTTAACAGGTTTGGGGTGAATTAGAGTGGAGACACCTTCTTGTCCAACATCAGTGCCTGACCTCACAAATGCACTTTTAGAAGAATGGTCAAAAATTTCCATTAACACAATCCTAAACCTTGTGGAAAGCCTTCCCAGAAGAGATGAGGCTGTTATAGCTATTAAACCCTACGAATTAAGAATGGTATGCCTTTAAAGTTCATTTGCAAGTAAAGGCAGACATCCCAAAACATTTGGCAATACAGAGCATGTGTAAAGACAAAAAATAAAGCCTAAATTATAAAAATTAGCCTAAATTATATAAAAAAAAAAGTGAAGAATGTAAATTGTAACTAAGGTGGACAATCACATTTGGGCCAGATTCATCTGCGGCCTGACCGTAGCCTTACTTTCACAAAGATACGAATTTTCTGGTGCCATTTTAAACCACCGAGCCATTTAAATCTCTTTCCACACAGTGAACACAAATGTGGTTTCACATCTGCATGACTTTTCTGATGTATCTGTAAGTGTGATGGCAAAATGAATTTCTTATTACACTGATCACAACTAAACGGCCTTTCTTCAGATTGAATGTGTTGAACACTACTTTTTCTAATCGTCTTTCCACTATCAGAGCACGGCAACTTCTTTCCACAAGGTTTTTGCAAATGACGTTTCAGGTCACCTTTATATGCAAAACTCTTCTTACACTTAAGACATGTGAAAGGTTTCTCTTCCGTGTGAACTCTCATGTGAGTCTTGAGGTTTCCTTTAATTCTGAAACTCTTTCCACAGTCATTGCACGTGAAAGACTTCTTTCGCCTGTTATTTTTTAAGTGCCTTTTTAAATGCCAGCTAAGACGTCTCTTGTCTGGGAAACTCATTCCACACTGTTGACAATTATAAGAGTTCTCTTCTGAGTGAAGCTTCATGTGTAAAGTAAGGGTTGGTTCACGTGTAAAACATTTTCCACACTCAAGACACATAAATGGCTTCTCTCCTGTGTGACTTCTCATGTGAGCCGTAAGATTTCCTTTGCTTGAGCAAATCTTCCCACACTGTTTGCAGACGTAAGGGCTCTCACCAGTGTGAACTCTCATGTGGGCATCAAATGATTTCTTATATGAGAAGCTCTTCCCACACTCTTTGCAGGTGTAAGTACTCTTAACTCTGTGACTTTTCATGTGCGAATCAAGAATTGGCTTAATTCTGAAGCTCTTTCCACACTGATCACATTTGAATGGCTTCTCCCCAGTGTGAATTGTCATGTGGGAATCAAGTTGTGCTTTACATGTGAAGATCTTCTCACAGTGTTTGCAGGTGAAAGGGTTCAGAGTGTTTACTCTGTTCTCTCCTGGGTGTCCTCTCTGCATGTGGGAATTAAGGGATTTTTTCAATTTGAAGCTCTTTCCACACTGTTCACATGTGAACGGCTTCTCTCCAGTGTGAACTGTCATGTGGGAATTAAGGCTTCCTTTGTGAACGAATCTCTCTCCACACTGTTGGCATGTGAAATGTCTGGTGTGAACTTTCATGTGGCATTTAAGGTTTTGTTTTTGATTGAAACTCTTTCCACAATGAGAGCAGGTGAAGTTACTTTTAGATTTGGTCTTCTGTGCTTTATTTAGCGAAGACATTTCAGTCTGAATGGATTTCTCGACATCATTGAAATCATGTCTGTTATTTTGTTCTTTCTCTTCTATTTCTTCCAGTTCTTGATTCTCTTCTTTCAGAGCCATCAGGTCTAAAGTGAAAAAATAAAAGACAAAAGTTAATGGCATTTTTAAGGGCTCAAAGCAACAGGCATCAAAACCAATATTGTGCAACACAACTGCATTGCTATAGACATTCAGGTCAATAATATTAGAGAATTATTCACTAATATTCACTAATGCAATGATACTAAACACATTCAATCAGGATTTAAGTACCATCATTAACAACGTGATCTGCTTTGGTATCTAATTATGACTGCATCTTTCTTTTAGTGCCATTAGCACTTTTGACAACTTTTATGTCTTAAACACTTTCCACACTGATGACATATAAAATAGTTCTCACCTGAGTGTTTTCTTTGTGTGTGGACAATAAGGGTTATTTTACGCAGAAAACTCTTTCCACAATGATCACATGTGAATGGCTTCTCTCCGGTGTGAATTTTCATGTGGGAATAAAGGTTTCCTTTCTGACTGAAACTCTTCCCACACTGTTGGCATGTGAAAGGCTTCTCCCCAGTGTGAGTTCTCAAGTGGTTGTTAAGGTTTTGTTTTTGATCAAAACTCTTTCCACAATGAGAGCAAGTGAAGTTACTGTTAGATTTGGTCTTCTGAATTTTTTTTCGTGATGAAGTCCTTTCAGTCTGTATGGATTTTTCAACATTAATGAAATCACATGTCTTGTATTGATCTTTCTCTTCAGTTTCTTTCAGTTCTTCAGTTTCTTCTTTCAGTGGCATCAGGTCTAAAGCAAAACAATTCAAGTTAATAGCAGTTTAATGGCTAAAAGGAACAGACATCACAACCAGAATAAAAATATTAGAATATCAGAACCAACATTGTGCTACAAAACTGCATTGTTATCAACCAGGAGTGACTAACCCTGGTCCTGGAGAGCCTCAGTGCTTAAGAGTTTAGCTCCAACTCTGATAAAACTCACCTGCCTATAGCTTTCTAGCAACCTTTCAAACCTTGATTAGCTTGTTCAGGTGTATTTGATTAAGGTTGGAGCTGAAGTCTATAGGAATGTGGCTCTCCAAGACCAGGGTTAGCCACCCCTGTTAATAACCAATCCTGAATCAGCCATTCAGATAAAATAAAATTTAGAAAGTCCCTTTTCCTTAATGCAGTGGTACTTGTGAACAACTTCAGTCAGGATTTAAGAACCATCATTAAATTAAAACAATGAATTACATGCTTTGGGCATTTTATCATGAGTGCATCTTTCTTCTAGTGCTATTAGCTCTTTTGACAATGGATGACATTCTATTGGATAGTTTTCGAATTATGTTGTCACTTGTTGATAAGCATTAGCATGGTTTAAGTCAAATCTATCCAAATGCTAATATTTTGTGTAAACAAACAAACATCTTAAAACACAAGTATGGAGTGCAACAGGGCTCAGTATTAGATCCTCTGCTTTTCTGCTAATATATGCTGTCCCTGAGGCACATTATCATTAGAGTTCACCATGTTTTCTCTATCTATTAAAGGGGTAGTTCATTGAGATTTCACTTTTTTAACTTTAGTTAGTGTGTAATATTGCTGCTTGAGCATAAACAGTATCTGCAAAGTTATGATGCTGAAAGTTCAATGCAAATGGAGATATTGTCTTTTAAAGTTATGGCAGTTTAATGCCTACAAAAACGACCGGTTTGGTCTACAACATGCTTCTTCCCAGGTTGGTGACATCATAAACCCTGTTTATTACCTTTACAAAAATGCTACTACTCAGTAATGTATTCAGCTACAGTAAAGCTTTAATCAGAACAATATGGAGCAGCAGTAACATTTTCTAGTGACATTAAACGTACATTAAAAACTGTGCTAAAAAAGATTCTGCTTGATGCTCTTCATCATTACTGCCATTAATTACATTTCCACCGAAGCAAAGACTATGACTTTTACCCGTAATGGTAAGGGTCATGGCGTTTCCGGACTACGTGAATCATGACAACGTATTCCAGACAGCGAATTGCAATAGACTGGGCCAGCTAACCAATCTCAGTCCATTGCATATTTCTGAGGGAGGGGCTTCATGGAACCAGAAACTCATTTTTAGGAGAAGGGAAACAGTGGTGTAAAAAGGTAAAATATATATATTTTTAAACGAAGCATTAAGACATGTTAAACTGCGCCCCATAAACACAATCAAGCCTAGAAAAAAAACAAAACACTGAACCACCCATTTAAAAACTCACTACATGGACTGTGCTAGACTGGTGATAGCACTTAGATATATTGTTGCCCTATTGTTAGTTTGATTTCTTCTACTGCTCTCCTCATATGTAAGTCACTTGGGATAAAAGCATCTGTTAAATGATTAAATGTCAAGCCAATGGATTTAAATTTCCTCACAATGTGATGAAATGACAACTTTCCAAGTTAGGAGAGAGTGTTGCAGCTTTATCAACCAACTGATGATACATAACGAAAATAATCACCAATTAATTGTTTATTAATCACATCTGCACACAGTGCATGGAAAAAAATCCCCCAGTCATGTCACTTTACTGTAGTGAGTAATGCATTTCTGTGAATCCCACACTGTTTGCAGGTGTAAGGACTCTCACCTGTGTGACTGTTCTTGTGTGAATCATGAGTTGCTTTATGTTTGAAACTCTTTCCACACTAATGACGTATAAAACATAACTCACCTGAGTGTTTTCTCTTTGTGTGGGAATTAAGGGTTACTTTACTTCGGAAACTCTTTCCACACTAATGACGTATAAAACATTACTCACCTGAGTGGTTTCTCTTTGTGTGGGAATTAAGGGTTACTTTACGTCGGAAACGCTTTCTCTCATCTCCATTGTGACGGTTCATGTGTTGTTTAAGGTTTCCTTTATCAGCAAAACTCCTTCCACACTGTTGACATGTGAAAGGCTTCTCTCCAGTGTGAATCCTCTTGTGTGAATCACGGGTTGATTTAAGTCTGAAACTCTTTCCACACTGATCACATGTGAACGGCTTCTCTCCAGTGTGAATTTTCATGTGTTGTTTAAAGTTTCCTTTATCAACGAAACTCTTTCCACACTGATCACATGCGTAAGGCTTTTCTCCAGTGTGAATCATCATGTGTCGATTAAGGTTTCCTTTATCAGTGAAACGCTTTCCACACTGTTGACATGTGTAAGGCTTCTCTCCGGAATGAATTTTCATGTGTTGTTTAAGGTTTCCTTTGTCAGTGAAACTCAGTCCACACTGTTGACATTTGAAAGGCTTCTCTCTAGTGTGAACGATCATGTGTCGTTTAAGGTTTCCCTTTCTAGTGAAACCCATCCCACACTGTTGACATGTGAAAGGATTCTGTTCAGTGTGAATTTTCATGTGGTTGTTAAGGTTTTGTTTTTGTTTGAAACTCTTTCCACAATGAGAGCAAGTGAAGTTGCTGTCAAATTCAGTCTGTATGGATTTTTCAACATTAATGAAATCACATCTCTTATATTCATCTTTCTCTTCTGTTTCTTTCAGTTCTTGATCCTCTTCTTTCAGTGCCATCGGGTCTAAAGCAAAAAAAAAAAAAGTTAACAGCTCAAAGCAACAGAAATCACAACCAGGATATAAATATAAAGATATAAAAACCAACATTGTGCAACAAAACTGAATTGTCATAGACCAATCCTGAAACTGCCATTCAGGTTTAAAAAAAAAAAAAAAAAAAAAAAAAAAAAAAAAAAACTGTTCTCTTCACTAATGCAATGGTACTTGTGAACAATTTCAGTCAGGATTTAAGCACCATCATTTAATAAAACTAAAAATGACCTGCTTTTGGCATCTTATCAAGAGACTAGACTAGTACTTTAAGAACATGTCTTTAGACAGAGGCAGTTTTGCTGTAGCTTTCCCGCCTCCTAGCATGCCGTAGCTTGGAGTTGGCTGCTCCTATGAGAGCCTCTCAAGCTTAGGACTGGCAACTAGTGATCCTAATACTCCTCCTGTCATTGTGAGAGTCGTCCATGACCGGGGCCGACCTTCTGCATTATGGCTATTAAAGGATTATTCCACTTTTAAATACTTTTCCTGATAATTTACTTACCCCCATGTCATCCAAGATGTCCATGTCTTTCTTTCTTCAGTCGAAAAGAAATTAAAGTTTTCGATGAAAACATTCCAGGACTTTTCTCCTTATAGTAGACTTCAATGGGCACCAAACAGTTGAAGGTCAAAGTAAGTTTTATTGCAGCTTCAAATTGTTCTACACTATCCCAGATGAGAAATAAGGGTCCTATCTAGTGAAACCATCGCTCATTTTCTGAAAAAAAAAGGAAAATTATATAAGTTTTAATCATAAATGCTCATCTTGAACAAGCTCTCATCTACTTCTCTATTTGAATTCCAACATTGTAGACACTGCTAAGCGTATTACTGCCCTCCACAGGTTAAAGTTTGAACTAATTGTTATGTACTATTGAACTAGCATATTGCATATAAAAATTAGTTCAAAACTTTGACCTGCGGAGGGCAGTAATATGCTTAGCAGTGTCTACAATGCTGGAATTCAAATAGAGAAGAAGAGGAGAGCCAGTTCAAGATGAGTATTTATGGATAAAACTTATATAATTTTCAATTTTTTTCAGAAAATGAGCGATGGTTTCACTAGATAAGACCCTTATTTCTCATCTGGGATCGTGTAGAACAATTTGAAGCTGCAGTGAAACTAATTTTGATTGGTGCCCATTGAAGTCTACTATATGGAAAAAATCCTGGAATGTTTTCATCAAAAAATTTAATTTCTCCCTTAGAGCTTGAGCATTAGTCCCGGGGCTGTGGTCGTGTTATGCTAGAGTAGTCTGCCCTATCTGGGGCCTCCTCATAAGCCTGGTCGCATAGATTTGTACTCCCCTCGTTTTAAAGTTAAAAAGTGATATGCAGAGTACACGCCTTGTGATGGCAATTCAAACGAGTATTCCAAGCCTGCAAACCTCTAGTTGCTGCTTGAGTTAGATAGATTGCTACCAAGTAGTTGGCCCTCCTTGACAGCGATCCTCCAGGTTGAGCTAGGTTCCTGATGTTCTAGTTCCCTAGAGTTGAGCAGATGGTAATCAGGTAGCTCAGGCTCCAGTACAGCCTCCCTGATACTAGCCCCAGAATTCTAGATCTGCTACTAAGTAGTTGCCCCTCAAGCTGGCCTCCTTGAAGGCAATCCTTTGGGTTGAGTAGGTCCTTATAACTTCTGACCAAGTTAGTATCTTTACTCCCTAGAGTTATATCATCACTTGCATTGAGCTTGGTCAATACTCGTCTCAGTTGAGTCCAGATGGTACTCTCCTCGTATTAAGGGTCATTCTTAGAGTACAGTCCAGGTTAAAGGCCTTTTGTGAGACCTCCCTGGTAGATCGTTATTAAGAAATTCTTTAAGAGATTATTTTTTAGTAAGAACTTCCATGGTAGATCAGCCCCTGTTGGAGCTGGAGATTTGCCTCTCATTAGGGACCCTATGTAGAGTACTCAGCCTCCAGAGTGCCTTGTTTAAGAAGCACTCTGTAGGTCCTAATTTGAGCAAAATAACTCCCCTTGATTGCAAGGGTTCATAGTGCTATGCTGAGGATGCCCCAGGATGCACGTCTCTGCGATCTGGTCTGAGCTGGTTACTGTCAGTTTGCAGTCCTTCTCTCTAGACGTCAGTTTATTGGCCTGGCTAGGTGTAGACATGCTCCCCTGAGAAGTGACTGGCCAGGCCTTCTTTCAGCTCCCTGGCCACATTCCCTTAAAAGGTACCCTTCTGTTTGAAGTTTTGGTTCCAAGCCTGTGAGCAGCTTTGGTAGGCCTCTAGATATTTCTGGGGTCCTCTGTGAGGCTTATAGCTTGGGTGTTGGCCTTAGGGAATACAGTCACTGACAGCCTATTCAACCCGTAGGAGGAGCGATTTTGACATTTCTGTTGAAATTTTCAGTTTTTTGTCAGCTATTCTTTTGCACGCACTCCCCTCAGCATGGCTGTGTGGGTATTTCATTCCCCATACCTACTTTTGAAAGGGAAGATCTCAGGTTGTGCATGTAACCATTGTTCCCTGAGATCAGGGAATGAGACACTGCATCTCCCTGTCATGCCTCAGGACTGCCTGCTGAACAGTCCCTTCAGATGATAAGTGGATGACTGGTTCTCTAGGCGCCCCTTATGTGCATTGGGGTCGCACTAGTAGTGAAGTCATAGGCTGTCGGATATGTATAATTTATTTACTATATAATTATTGCTTATTAATCACGTCTGCATGGAGCGCATGGGAAAAAAATCCCCCAGTCAGATCACTTTACAGTAATGAATAATGCATTTCTGTGAATCCCCACTGTTTGCAGGTGTAAGGACTCTCACCTGTGTGACTGTTCACTGTGAATCATGAGTTGCTTTAAGTTTAAAACTCTTTCCACACCAATGACAAATAAAACATTACTCACCTGAATGTTTTATCTTTGTGTGGTAATTAAGGGTTTCTTTACGTCGGAAACTCTTTCCACACTGATCACATGTGAAAGGCCTCTCTCCAGTGTGAATTTTCATGTGTTGTTTAAGGTTTCCTTTTTCAGTGAAACTCATTCCACATTGTTGACATGTGAAAGGCTTCTCTCCAGTGTGAATCCTCTTGTGTGAATCATAGATTGATTTAAGTCTAAAACCCTTTCCATACTGATCACATGTGAAAGGCTTCTCTCCAGTGTGAATCATCATGTGTCGTTTAAGGTTTCTTCTTTTAGTTAAACTTATCCCACACTGTTGACATGTGAAAGACTTCTGTTCAGCGTGAATTTTCTCACTGTTGTTAAGGTTTTGTTTTTGATCGAAACCCTTTCCAAAATGAGAGCAAGTGAAGTTACTGTCAAATTCAGTCTTCAGAATTTGTGATGAAGTCGTTTCAGTCTTTATGGATTTTTCAACATCAATGAAATCACATATCTTATACTGATCTTTCTCTTCTGTTTCTTTCAGTTCTTGATTCCCTTCTTTCAGTGCCATCAGGTCTAAAGCAAAAAAAAAAAAAAAGTTAATAGCAGTTTAATGGCCCACAAGCAACAGACATCACATCCAGCATTAAATTATTAAAATATCAAAACCAACATTGTGTAACAAAACTGCATTGCCTTCCTAAATCTGCCATTCAGATAAATTCAGGATTTAAGCACCATCATTTAATAAAGCTATAAAGTACCTGCTTTTCACATCTTATCACAAGGGCATCCTTCTTCTAGTGCTATTAGGTCTTTTGACAACAGATCACAACATTCTATTAGATAGCTTTAGAATTATGTAGTCACTTGTGGATAAGCATTAGCACGGTTTAAAAGTGCCCTAGAATCAAAAATTAAATTTACCTTGGCATAGTTGAATAACAAGTGTTCAGTACATGGAAAATACATACATTGGGTTTCAACTCCATTGCTTCCTCCTTCTTATGTAAATCTCATTTGTTTAAAAGACTTTCGAAGAACAGGCGAATCTCAACATAACACCGACTGTTACGTAACAGTTGGGATCATTAATATGTACACTCACAATATTTGCATATGCCAACCCATGTTCAAGACATTAGACAAGCCAGTATTAACGCCTGGATCTGTGCACAGCTGAATCATCAGACTAGGTAAGCAAGCAAGAACAGCAGCGAAAAATGGCAGATGGAGCGATAATAACTGACATGATCCATGATATCATGATATTTTTAGTGATATTTGTAAATTGTCTTTCTAAATGTTTCGTTAGCATGTTGCTAATGTACTGTTAAATGTGGTTAAAGTTACCATCGTTTATTACTGTATTCACAGAGACAAGAGCGTCGCTATTTTCATTATTAAACACTTGCAGTCTGTATAATTCATAAACAACTTCATTCTTTATAAAACTCTCCAACAGTGTGTATTGTTAGCTTTAGCCACAGAACACTATCAAACTCATTCAGAATCAAATGTAAACATCCAAATAAATACTATACTCACATGGTCCAAAGCATGCATGCAGCATGCATGACGAACATCTTGTAAAGATCCATTTGAGGGTTATATTAGCCATGTGAACTTTGTAAATGCACTGTATTACAGTAGAGAGCTCGTGGGGCAGGTAGTGTTAGATTTAAAGGGGCCGCGCAGCCTGAATCGGCGCATGGTTAATGATGCCTCAAAATAGGCAGTTAAAAAAATTAATTAAAAAAAATCTATGGGGTATTTTGAGCTGAAACTTCACAGACCCATTCAGGGGGACACCTTAGACTTATATTACATCTTGTGAAAGAATGTTCTAGGGCACCTTTAAGTCAAATCTATTCAAATAAACAAATAGACATCTTAAAACACAAGTATGGAGTTCAACAGGGCTCAGTATTAGGTCCTCTGCTTTTCTCCTAATATATGCTGTCCCTGAGGCACATTATCATTAGAGTTCACTATGTTTTTTTATATCTATTAAAAAAACTCACTACATGAACATGTAATGTACTAGAGTAACTGGGGACTGATGACAGCACTTGAATATTGTTGCCCTATTATTAGTTTGATTGCTTCTACTGCTCTTCTCATCTGTAATTCACATGGGATAAATGTCTGCTAAATGATAAAATGTAAAGCCAATAAAACCAGGATTTACATTTCCTCACAATGTGATGATGAAATGGCAACTGTCCAAGTTAGGAGAGAGTATTGTTGATTTTGCAGCTGTATCAACCAACTGATGATAGACAACGAAAATAATCACCAATTTATTGTTTATTAATCACATCTACACACAGTGCATGGAACAAAATCCCCCAGTCATGTCACTTTACAGTAGTGATGGTGCATTTCTGTGGATCCCACACTGTTTGCAGGTGTAAGGACTCTCACCTGTGTGACTATTCATGTGTGAATCATGAGTTGCTTTATGTTTGAAACTCTTTCCACACTAATGACGTATAAAACATAACTCACCTGAGTGTTTTCTCTCGGGAAATTGGGAATTAAGAATTACTTTACATTGGAGAAACTTTCCATACTGATCACGTGTAAACAGCTTCTCTCCAGGGTGACTGTTCATGTGGTGTTTAAGGTTTCCTTTATCAGTGAATCTTTTTCCACACTGAACACAACCAAACGGCTTCTCTCCAGTGTGAATCCTCTTATGTGAATCAAGGGTTGATTTAAGTCTGAAACTCTTTCCACATTGATCACATGTGAACGGCGTCTCTCCAGTGTGAATTTTGTGTTGTTTAAGGTTTCTTTTTTTAGTTAAACTTATCCCATACTGTTGACATGTGAAAGACTTCTGTTCAGCGTGAATTTTCATGTGGTTGTTAAGGTTTTGTTTTTGATCGAAACCCTTTCCAAAATGAGAGCAAGTGAAGTTACTGTCAAATTCAGTCTTCAGAACTTGTGATGAAGTCGTTTCAGTCGGTATGGATTTTTCAACATCAATGAAATCACATATCTTATACTGATCTTTCTCTTCTGTTTCTTTCAGTTCTTGATTCCCTTCTTTCAGTTCTTGATCCCCTTCTTTCAGTTCTTGATTCCCTTCTTTCAGTTTTTGATTCCCTTCTTTCAGTTTTTGATTCCCTTCTTTCAGTTCTTCATCCCCTTCTTTCAGTTTTTGATTCCCTTCTTTCAGTTCTTGATCCCCTTCTTTCAGTTCTTGATTCCCTTCTTTCAGTGCCATCAGGTCCAAAGCAAAAAAATACAAGTTAATAGCGGTTTAACAACAAGAAGACATCATATCCAGGATTAAAATATTAAAATATCAAAATCAACATTGTGTAACAAAACTGCATTGCCTTCCTGAATCTGCCATTCAGGTAAATTCAGGATTTAAGCACCATCATTTAATAAAGCTATAAAGTACCTGCTTTTCACATCTTATCACAAGGGCATCCTTCTTCTAGTGCTATTAGGTCTTTTGACAACAGATCACAACATTCTATTAGATAGTTTTAGAATTATGTTGTCACTTGTGGATAAGCATTAGCACGGTTTAAGTCAAATCTATCCAAATAAACAAATAGACATCTTAAAGGGGTGGTTAAATGCGATTTATTTCACTTTTTTAACTTTAGTTAGTGTGTAATGTTGCTGCTTGAGCATAAACAGTATCTGCAAAGTTACAGTGCTGAAAGTTCAATGCAAACGGAGATATTGTCTTTTAAAGTTATGGCAGTTTAATGCCTACAAAAACGACCGGTTTGGACTACAACAAGCTTCTTCCCGGGTTGGTGTCATCATAAACCTTGCAGAACATGCCCCCGGGAATGCACAACAAAGTGGGCGAGGCCATGTGGTGCAGCATGTGGAAGCAAGAGTTGTTTAAACCGGACGCGAGTGGCACGTCAAAAGATAATAGAACCCATTATAATAATAATCTGTGATATGTTATACACTGGATGTGGCGCTGAAGACAGCTTCCAGAATCTACACAAGTTCAATGCTGGATGGCTATTACTGAATGCACAAAGGCTATTACTGAAAGATGAAGCAGTTCCCACTTTAAAAGCAGAAGCTGCTGTTTATTGGCTTCAAACTGTAAGTACGTTTTATTGTTTGTACATGTCTTTTAAACCTATAGTTCTGTTGCTGTTTTTGGTTGCATCAAGGACGCAAACAAAGAGCAACTCGTTTTTGATTCGCTAGCCAGTTAGCTAAATTCAACAAACACCAACAAACTTCTATGTTCATAGACAAACAGTTGTTCATGCTATAAATTAAACTCTACCTTTACAAAAACGCGACTACTCAGTCATGTATTCGGCTACAGTAAAGCTTTAATCAGGATAAAACTGTATATTGAAAGCTAACAAACAGCAGTGACAGCATCTAAACACTTTGACACAAATACAAAATGAAATACCATTAATAAACGTCATTTAAAAGCCGCGATTGCGATTGACCCCCTTCATCTGGGTCTAATTCGGCTCAATTTGATACAGCAATATAGACGCCATTATTTACATTTTGACTGAAGCAACGGATGGTAAGGGGCGTGTCGTTTCAGCGAATCAAGATACACTGGGCCAGCTACCAACCTTGCTGACCAATCTGAGCACATTGTGTATTTCGGAGGGAGTGGCTTCATAGAAGCAGGAAGTCAAACGAGCCGTTCATATGACAGTGGAAACAGAGGTGTAGAATAAAAGGTCAAATATATGAAAAATACAGCGTTTTCAAAAAAACAAAGCATTAAGACATGATGAACTCTGCCCCAAGAACACAGTTAAGCCTAGAAAAAAAACACTTAACCACCCCTTTAAAACACAAGTATGCCCTATTGTCAGTTTGATTGCTTCTACTGCTCTCCTCATCTATAAGTCACTTGGGATAAATGTCTGTTAAATGATCAAATGTAAAGCCAATAAAACCTGGATTTACATTTCCTCACAATGTGATGAAACTGCAACTGTCTAAGTGTGACTATTCATGTGTGAATCATGAGTAGCTTTATGTTTGAAACTCTTTCCACACTAATGACATAAAACATAACTCACCTGAGTGTTTTCTATTGGGAAATTGGGAATTAAGGATTACTTTACATTGGAGAAACTTTCCATACTGATCACGTGTAAACAGCTTCTCTCCAGGGTGACTGTTCATGTGGTGTCTAAGGTTTCCTTTATCAGTGAATCTTTTTCCACACTGAACACAACCAAACGGCTTCTCTCCAGTGTGAATCCTCTTATGTGAATCAAGGGTTGATTTAAGTCTGAAACTCTTTCCACATTGATCACATGTGAACGGCTTCTCTCCAGTGTGAATTTTCATGTGTTGTTTAAGGTTTCCTTTATCAACGAAACTGATTCCACACTGACCACATGTGAAAGGCTTCTCTCCAGTGTGAATCATCATGTGTGAATCACGGGTTGATTTAAGTCTGAAACTCTTTCCACACTGATCACATGTGTAAGGCTTTTCTCCAGTGTGAATCATCTTGTGTCGATTAAGGTTTCCTTTATCATTGAAACTCTTTCCACACTGTTGACATGTGAAAGGTTTCACTCCAGTGTGAATTTTCATGTGTTGTTTAAGGTTTCCTTTATCAACGAAACTGATTCCACACTGACCACATGTGAAAGGCTTCTCTCCAGTGTGAATCATCATGTGTGAATCACGGGTTGATTTAAGTCTGAAACTCATTCCACACTGATCACATGTGTAAGGCTTTTCTCCAGTGTGAATTATCATGTGTCGTTTAAAGTTTCCCTTATCAGTGAAACTCTTTCCACACTGTTGACATGTGTAAGGCTTCTCTCCAGTGTGAATCTTCATGTGTCGATCAAGGCTTCCTTTATTACTTAAACTCATTCCACACTGTTGACATGTGAACGGCTTCTCTCCAGTGTGAATCTTCATGTGTCGATTAAGGCTTGCTTTCTGACTGAAACTCTTTCCACACTGTTGGCAGGTGTAAGGCTTCTCTCCAGTGTGAACTCTCATGTGGTTTTAAGTTTATATTTTTCAGCGAAACTCTTTCCACAACAAGAGCAGGTTAAGTCACTGTTATATTCAATTTTCTCAGTCTGTGTGGATTTTCCTACATCCATGAAATCATGACTATTATGTAGATCTTTCTCTTCTATTTCTTTCAGTTCTTGATTCTCTTCTTTCAGTGCCATCAGGTCTAATGCAAAAAAGATAAATGCAGGTTAATGGCAGTTAAGTGCCTCAAATCAACAGAAATCAAAAGTATGAAAGTAACAAAACTGGGTTGCTATTATTGACCAGTCCAGAATTTGCCATTCATCTCTATAATATTAGGAAATAGAGTCCCCTCTCTTTGCTATGGTACTTGTAAACAATTTCAATTAAGAATTTAAGCACCATAATTTATTAAAGTGATACGTGACCTGCTTTTGGCATCTGATCATGAGTGCATAAATACTATTAGCTCTTTGACAATGGATCACAAACATTTTACTGGATAGCTTGAGAGTCATGTTGATAAGTATAAACTTGAGAGTCATTTGTTGATAAGCATAAACATGGTTTAGGTTAAATCTATCTGCTTATATTTTGTGTAAACATATCAACATCTTAAAACTAGTATGAAGTGCAACAAGGCTCAGTATTAGGTCCTCTACTTTTCTCAGAATATATCCTTAGATCACAACATGATGAAATTGCACTGTCCACTGTTAATGCAGGGTATCATTGATTTTGTGGCTTTATCAGCCAACTGATAATACACAATAGTAGAATTTTACTGTTTAATTTTATTAATTAGGTTTGCAAGCCCCAGTCCACTACTGCTCTTCCAGAACCCCTTGACCCAAGTCCTCTGGTCCAGATTATTACAAGTAAAATATCTAGCTTCTGCCAGTGAACTGCAAGAGAAACCCAGAAGGCAGTCTGGCTGAAGCTAGAAATTTTACTTCATAACTTGTTTAAATATTGATTTTATTTTTTTTTTACACAAACACTATATTATTAACCCTCCGGAGCATACGTTTATAGTGGATGGAAGCAATTTCTTCAGCTCATACTCACTGATCCCTGTCACTGCCATTATAAAGCTTGGAGGTGTCAGGATTTTTATGTCATCAGAAAGAAGAAAGCCATATACACCTAGGTTGGCTTGCCGAATACACCTGGTACTTTAATCTGTCTCTTTGTCCACTTCTTTCCTAATTTTTTGAGGGGAGTGTCTATGGGCGGGTAAATGTATGTTTTTTTCCCCCAGATCGTTCAATCTAACAGACAGTCTCGTTCCCTGTTCTCAGGGAACTATGGTTACATACGTAACCTGAGACGTTTTATTGAACAAGACTGTTATACTACAATGTAAGAAACACAATAAATAACACATATACGTTATGTATCGTTACAATTGCCAGTAGAGGGCGCAGACGCAGATTTTGAACAATTAGCACAGTGTCCGACATTGTAAAGAGCGATACCATTGTGTATTCTGAGGGGATTCAGGGGGAAATTAAAAGCAGAAGGTCTGTTCTTTTTTTTTGATATACTGCATGTTCAGATATTCATACAACAAAATATTTTGGGGGGCATTAAAATTGTGAAAATTATCAAAATCGCTTGTTATTTTGAGAGGATCTATGAGCGTGCAGAACTCAGCATTTTAAGTTTTAAACTGCAAAATTTCACTGAAAGGTGACTCCAACGTGCAGATACCCACACTTTGGAAAAGGTCGTGCCTCTCTGTCATCTCATACACTTTTGCGTTTTATCGATTTTTTTTTTTTTGTGCGGAGACTTAATTTTTCTTTATTTTTACTTTTCACACACCTTTCTAGGTCCAACAAACTTTGTGTTGAGTCAAAAATTAACTACAAGTCGAAGGGGGCTGTAGTGATTTTTACTTTGTCCATCCAAGGACGCGAAGTAAAATAGGGATTGGTACTCACGTCACCGCTGACGTTGTGATTTTGGATCAAACGTCTCTTAAGGTGTGGTTATGAGTATCAGATAACCACTACCTTAGTTCAGGGCACTATTTAAGGTCTTTTACCTTGACAGTATGAGAACACTCTCAACAGGGGCTTTTCATTCATTTAGAGTTAATGTTAAGTGGTCAACTGATTTATTTGAAAGATTGGTGATATTGCTAACTTGTAGAGCCTTTTCTGTATTATCAGCACAAGGAAGACACAAGTGTAATAAAATAAATTTTATTAACAAAAAGATAAACAAGAATAACTAACACAACTACTAAATGAATACCATGAATGATAAAGGAATAAAGTGCATAAGATACATAAAAATACAAGTGATTAAGTTGGGTTTGGCTATGGAAGAGTTACGTTATCTTATGGAAAGATAAACTGTTTCTCTGAAAATAAGAAGATGGAGAACCTTATGCACCAAACAAATAACCGAGAGATTATTTGTCATTAACTAACATCAGCTATATCATCTAATGGGAATTAAGAAATTATATACTGATAATATACAGCACTGCCAAGGTCTCTGGATAGAGGTTTGGTTAAGTGATATTTACGTTCCACGTGGTTGAGTCCGATGACGGTGATGTCTTCCACTGGTTGTGCTGGGTGACAATGCAGTGGGGAGAGGAGCCAGAATCTGTTTCAACAGTCTTGAACACGAAGCTCTGTGGGATGCTGATCTCCTGGAGCACCAAAGGGTCCTAAAATCTGGAACACGCAGATGAGGCCCTGGTGTAGGTGCAGAAGGTCCTTAACAGTCTGGAACACGCAGACCTTGGATTGAAGGTTTGCTCTCCTGAGCTTAACCTTGTTGCAGATGTCGTTACTGTCTTGCTGGACGGAAACTCTGAACGTAGTGTTTGTTAATGTCTCTTTCCTCACAGGCTAGAGGCTCAGAACGTGGTCGTCTCTGTTGCTGCCTCACAAGCTGTAGGCTCAGATCATGGGATCTATTGTTGTCTCTTCTGGATGGACCAGAGGGTCAGAATGGTATATCTGTTATGTCTTCTCCCTTCGCAGGGCAGACTCAGAACGATGTATCTGTTGTGTCTCAGCTTCGCAAGCCGGGACTCAGAACGCTATATCTGTTAATGTCTTACTCCTTACATAGTTAAGACTCAGAACAAGGAGTGTCTGTTGAAAGGGTACCTTTATCCCTTTCCAATGAGGAGGAGATTGCATTTTGGCGCTTCTCCATTCGAGTGCTGTGATTGGCCGCTGGCATCAGAGGGGACACACAGAATGTGACCCACCCTTCTCTCCCCTGTGGAACTCATTTGCATCAAGCACAAAGTTGGAAGTCTTTGCAGTGTCTTTAAATTTTACCAATGCATTTCTCACTTTCCAAACCACCACCAGAATACCTTTGGCAATACAGGTCCTTCTCAAAAAATTAGCATATTGTGATAAAGTTCATTATTTTCCATAATGTAATGATAAAAATTAAACTTTCATATATTTTAGATTCATTGCACACCAACTGAAATATTTCAGGTCTTTTATTGTTTTAATACTGATGATTTTGGCATACAGCTCATGAAAACCCAAAATTCCTATCTCAAAAAATTAGCATATCATGAAAAGGTTCTCTAAACGAGCTATTAACCTAATCATCTGAATCAACTAATTAACTCTAAACACCTGCAAAAGATTCCTGAGGCTTTTAAAAACTCCCAGCCTGGTTCATTACTCAAAACCGCAATCATGGGTAAGACTGCCGACCAGAAGGCCATCATTGACACCCTCAAGCGAGAGGGTAAGACACAGAAAGAAATTTCTGAACGAATAGGCTGTTCCCAGAGTGCTGTATCAAGGCACCTCAGTGGGAAGTCTGTGGGAAGGAAAAAGTGTGGCAAAAAACGCTGCACAACGAGAAGAGGTGACCGGACCCTGAGGAAGATTGTGGAGAAGGACCGATTCCAGACCTTGGGGACCTGCGGAAGCAGTGGACTGAGTCAGACAGGTGGACAGGTGCCGCATTCCCCAGGCCAAGCCACTTTTGAACCAGAAACAGCGGCAGAAGCGCCTGACCTGGGCTACAGAGAAGCAGCACTGGACTGTTGCTCAGTGGTCCAAAGTACTTTTTTCGGATGAAAGCAAATTTTGCATGTCATTCGGAAATCAAGGTGCCAGAGTCTGGAGGAAGACTGGGGAGAAGGAAATGCCAAAATGCCTGAAGTCCAGTGTCAAGTACCCACAGTCAGTGATGGTCTGGGGTGCCATGTCAGCTGCTGGTGTTGGTCCACTGTGTTTTATCAAGGGCAGGGTCAATGCAGCTAGCTATCAGGAGATTTTGGAGCACTTCATGCTTCTATCTGCTGAAAAGCTTTATGGAGATGAAGATTTCGTTTTTCAGCACGACCTGGCACCTGCTCACAGTGCCAAAACCACTGGTAAATGGTTTACTGACCATGGTATTACTGTGCTCAATTGGCCTGCCAACTCTCCTGACCTGAACCCCATAGAGAATCTGTGGGATATTGTGAAGAGAAAGTTGAGAGACGCAAGACCCAACACTCTGGATGAGCTTAAGGCCGCTATCGAAGCATCCTGGGCCTCCATAACACCTCAGCAGTGCCACAGGCTGATTGCCTCCATGCCACGCCGCATTGAAGCAGTCATTTCTGCAAAAGGATTCCCGACCAAGTATTGAGTGCATAACTGAACATAATTATTTGAAGGTTGACTTTTTTTGTATTAAAAACACTTTTCTTTTATTGGTCGGATGAAATATGCTAATTTTTTGAGATAGGAATTTTGGGTTTTCATGAGCTGTATGCCAAAATCATCAGTATTAAAACAATAAAAGACCTGAAATATTTCAGTTGGTGTGCAATGAATCTAAAATATATGAAAGTTTAATTTTTATCATTACATTATGGAAAATAATGAACTTTATCACAATATGCTAATTTTTTGAGAAGAACCTGTATTCTAAACAAATAGAGACTAAACATGATGGAAAAAGAATGAATTGTCATGCATTCATTCATTTGTACATTAACAGCTGTATTTGTGTCAGATGTTGCACTACGAATGGCTGTCACTGAGAATACTTATTTCTGTGAATAAGTATGAAGTGGATGTGTAGTTTTGCATCAGTTCTAAGGTTTTCAAACATAGTTTTGAATGGATTTGGATGGATCTTTGTGATCTCTCTTTGTTTCACCCATTGCTGCTAAGGTCCTGAGGAATTTTTATGGCAGTCTCTGGCCAACCTTAGGAAGTAGTCTCTAGATGGGTGAAGGGCAGAAACTGCCTGTGGACCAATGAGAAGTCCTGTCCTTCCCAGGCTTGGTACAAGAGGTTTTCTTCTTGCCCTCAAATAGAGGTCTGGATGTTGTCCTTACAACTTTATCTGATGGCGTTGGACAGTTTGTTTGTGTTAGTCCACCAAGATCCAATCAAAATGTAGCAATCCTTTGTCCGCTGTTATGGACAGAGAGTGGCCCGGCCATAAACTAGGCCCTAGAATGTGCTGTTCACTACAGGGCTATTTTCAAAAAGTTCACCCCTGGGAATTGTGCGCATGACGTTCTTCAAAAATATCATTAATTTCTGCAAAATATCATTCATTTTCTGCTGGACATTTAAATAAGGATATTAACCACTTTTTATTTGTATTTAATGATTTACATTTAATGATATTTCTGTTATTATGGTCAAACTTTTATTATTATTGTTTGGAGTGTTACTTGTAATGCCTAAATTCCCCCTCAGGGATAATGGACTATATGCACGGTTACTTCCTAGTTGTTGTTAAGCCAGCTTGGGCATTTCCGGTGAACTTTTAGCTGTTCATTCTGTAGTCGCTGTACATCGACACAAAACCATCAGTGGTTGACTTTTTAATGTTGTATTCATATTTTAATGCAGTTTCACATTTACCTAATTTGCCAATAAACCAGTTTTATTGATTGCAATAAAGACAAAGCTATTGGGACTGTAATTACACACACACGTTTATTTTCCAGCACTTAAAATGTTATTTTTAATGTGATGACCACAAACATTATTTGTTCATCCTTCTAAGATTGTCCCCATTGTAAAACCGGATGTTTCAAAATATAGGAAATTCAACATTTGATAGAAAACAGATATGTATAGGCTGCACATCAAGGTACTCAATTTTATTTATAATTTGACATAAGTTATTTTTGCATTTTTCTGAGTGATTTCTGTCTGCCGGTTTGAAAAGCAATGTTGGACCAATGTCACAAAATCTGAAGTCATCGTGTACTACCGCAAGATTCAGATTGCCGCTTGGCTCAATGTATGTGCTGCTCGAACATGCTGATGTCAAAAGTTTCTGCATTTATGCATGAGAAAAAGCACATTCAATCCAATCAATGTGGTGTAGTATGTATAAGATTATAATTGCTGTATTATGCATGAGGAAGTATCACTTCTCTCGCCTCAGTCTCGTCATTCAGAGACATATTGTTGGTGCTCGTTTCCTCAGTGCTAAAACACAAAAATGCATTTTCCTGCGACCAGAGGGTGCATGTGGATTGTTTTGCTGTAATTTACCAGCACAAATGGAAAATATGTTGGCATAAGATTGCATTACACATTACATGTCACAAAAGTGCAACTCCTTCACCTCTGCGTTCGGACTCACGAGCCGTATGTATGTTTCCCTCAGCACAGCAGCACATGAGTGTTGTTTGTATTTTGCTCACGATGCAGTCAAAACTGAAGTTTGAATACGAACACATGAAAAATCGATTGTTATTATGATATACATCAGAGCGCGCATATGATCGGTTTCAGCGCAGAGCTTCGCGTTGTGTTTAACAACACTAGCCACATGGATTATAGCTCATTCTGAATAAAGTATCCATGTTTAAAGTTTTAAAGACATATTTCACACATTCTCCTGCACCAAATATTAACCAGCACAGTGTATGCACACATATTTATCAAATCTTCTTCAAATTAATAACATGTGCAAACTGGACACTGATACAGTGGTGTATCGGAACGCGATGACACGATTATTCTGATGAACAAAGGACTTCGAGCATGGACCAAATTAAACTGTCTTAAATCTCTGTCTGTTAAACCATGTCGTTTAACATCACACGAAAGTGTGAAAACGGATGGTCGAATTGAATTTAGCCGAGGAACAATGAGGTATGTCTTTATTTTCTATGCTGTCTTACGTTTGAATACTAAATTAATGCTAGGGCTGCACGATTAATCGCATGAGATTGTCATGCGTGTCTCATCAGTAAAGCCGGTTCTGTGATTAGCGGTAAATGTCCATCACCTGCTTTCAAGTGGAGCGGCACTTAATACACAGAGCCGTAGTTCGCGGACAAGCTACGCAATATCGCGTTCATAATCGCAGATGAATCGCCTTCGATTATGAACGCGATATTGCGTAGCTTGTCCGCGAACTACGGCTCTGTGTATTAAGTGCCGCTCCACTTGAAAGCAGGTGATGGACATTTACCGCTAATCACAGAACCGGCTTTACTGATGAGACACGCATGACAATCTCATGCGATTAATCGTGCAGCCCTAATTAATGCAATGCCTTACTATTTAAGTGACTATATTCTGATTATAAATCAAGCATTACACTAACTGATGCTCAACACTGGATAGAGTTCAGCTTTGAGAATGAAACCAACCTGTTTGTTCCTCAGGATCTTCCGGTTTCAAACTGAATACTTCTTCAATCTTCATGTCTTCACTCTCTTCTTTAATAAATGCCATCTTAGTTTGTTCCTCAGTTTCTTCTGGTTTCAAACTGAACACTTCTTCAATCCTCAGGTCTTCACTGTCATCTCTAATAAACGCCATCTTCAATTGTTCCTTAGTTTCTTCTGGTTTCAAACTGAATACTTCTTCAATCCTCAGGTCTTCACTGTCCTCTCTAATAAACGCCATCTTTATAATAGTGTGTCAGTGGATCTCAGTCGCTTCACCAGCAGTTTCTCTGTGTGTTTGGACTCTCTGTCATGTATAAAATGAGAATAATTAACAGAAAGAAAAACACTCAAAATTAAATCTCTGAGTGTGTCTCAATCAGGTCTAGTTCAGTAGTTCAGCGCACTGGTAAGTGTGTCAGAGTGAGAGTTAATGGACTTAAATGACCTGATTAGAATAAAAACACTCAAAACTAACACTACAAAGAACACAAACTATACAGACTAGCACTGATTCTTGAGATAAGAGACAAAGCATGTTTTAGAAGTTAGTCTTTATTATTTAAGTATGCATTATTTTAAACTGATATATTTTTTAGACAAAGGTCTCAGCTAATGAACCATGCAAGGGAACATTTTTGTTTTGAAAATATTTTTCTCAGAAATGTGTTTACATTTACTCAGTTCATAGTTTAATTTGTGTCAACTCCATCAGATGCATTAAAAGGCATGATATTTTAATTTGGTCCATCCAACAACAGTGTAAAATCTTCAATTATGTAATATTGGTGTTCAGTAATGCAGCTAAGTGAAAAAATAAATAAATAAATAAAAACTGTAAATGTTTTTCTTTCTTCTTTTTCTTAAACATATATAATCAATGATCTTAGGTGAATCAGACATGATATCATGTAATTCAGTTTCTGTTTTAATATTTTAACACAATGAACCAGGGTGGAAAAGATGTTTCTTTAAAAATTAACAAATTTAGACAGGCTAAATTGCATGTATCTTTCAAATTTAGAGCATGTATTAAAATAATACTAACACAATTATTTAAAAATTAAAGTAATGAATGTCCTGAGTAGCCTATCCAGATTTTCTTTAACTTATTTTGATGAATGTATTTATTTTTTGTGTGTAGGACATGTTTTGTTCCTTATCTCAAGAATCAGTGATATTCATGTTTGTGTTTGCTGCATTTTCATCAAAAGCTCATTCATTCAAAGCTCACTACTCGCCATGACTGAATTCGTGTTTATGATAAACTGATTCACGATATAAGGAGGGAAATGAGACGCGTCTTTAATGTAACTCGTGTGATTTCATTCTGTATGCTCATATAACGTTAATACATGTTAAACTGCGTCGCTTGTAAAACGTTGAAAACAATTGAACGGTTCCTATAAGTTTAAAAGTTAATAAAAGCTTAAAACACAGACCTTTCTTCAGCCGAATCCCAGCCGACGCAGCCTTATGGCGTCACACCATTAGATCAAAATAAAAGTCCTGTTTTCAATCAGACAAACGCAGAGAAGATTTAAAATTCATGTCAGATGAGTTCAGAGTTGATTTCTCGGTGAAATACTTATTTAAATACATGTTGTCCAAACTAATGAACGAGTGTGAGATTCTGTCTCAAAGGTAAAACTGTCTGGGTGTAGAAACCATTTATACCAATTAAAATGCAAACAGTGAGAAATATGATTTACAAGTAAAAATATATAATCACAATATGATTAAAAGTGTTTGTGTTGAACTTCATTCAAATATGAATTTCTTCTTCTTCTTCTGAATGTTCTTCTCATGTGAAATATGTGCTGCTCCCAGCCAAACATCAAAAACACACAATGACAGAAGACTTCAGGATCAATGGTGTGGAAGACGACGGCTCCAATCGCAGAGCTCCACATTTCAGGACCCAGAAACCTTCAAAAGCCTGAAGTTTGATGAAAAAGTGCAACCCACATTAGCTCTAATAAAAAGGCTAATAGAAGACATGACATCTAGAGGCCAACTTCTTCCCTTGTTGATGAAGTATTAAAATGCTAATTTGTTCAGTTCTGTCATGTTGTACTAGAAGTGTGAAATGTTGAAAATGTGTACACTTACAAGAACAAGGCTATATTGTCATGTGTATGTTTTATAATTGGGATCATTTAGTGCACAATATATAATTCTGTCATACAGTAGATAATCCCATTTTATGGATGATCGTATGGGGTACGCAAATTAAACAACATTAAAACCAATTATGTATTTCCAGCAGGCAAAATGACGTAAATATATGTGCATTTAGATCAATTTAAAACTCAATGTGACATTGATTTTATACAAGAGTCCAACAAACAGAAGGGTAAGGGTAAGACAAGACAAGGCAGAAAAATCAATTAACCCTTTCGCACTTAAGTTTAAAATATTCTGGCTGACCCCCCCAGCGTGAGTTTTTTTAAGGTGACCGTTATTTAGGATGTACCACTTTATTGTTTCCACTGTGGCACGTCATTGCTGGTCACGTCACACACTCTAAATGTATTGTTTTGTTAGTACTCATGTGTATTTAAATGTCTGAAACCACATTATATGGTTGAAAACACTGCATATTTGTGATATATGAACAGTGCTGTGCACGTCCGACTGTGGTTAGCGCAAGCCAAAGCGCGCACGCACATTTGAATTTGGCAGTTGATCACATGATGTGCTGAATGTTTTAATCACACCAGTGTGACCGTACGCATCAAAGGGTTAATTACAATGAATTCCCATTTCACATTTTAAAATGATCATTTTCAACACAATGAATGTTTAAAAATGCATCAATACACATATATCCCAACACTTGTTTCCTTCTTTAAAGGTGATAGAGAGGATTTTTTCGTCGACTGAGAATCCAAAGACTGTTACTGAGTTTTTCAAATGAGCGCATGCGTAACAACAACCTCCCTCCTTCACAGCTCACTTCAAAGGAACGCCTCCCAAAACTCCCAAAAAATACCACCGGCATTCACTGTGTCGTGTTTTTTGGATTCATTATGTCGGACTCACCGCAGGTAACTCATAATCTGCAGTTGTTACTCCTGTCTCCTGACAAAAACATTGCATGCGGCACATGTGGAGTGTGGAAAGTTACTGGAGCATGCAGCCGCGCACGTCTCTCACAAGGAACGTCACGGCAGTGATTGACAAGCCAGAGGGCCAATCGTTTACGCGACGATCGTGTAAACGATTGGCTGATGTTTTTAAGGCCCTACCTCGTGCACAGATGATGTATATTAATATTATTCCTTTCAGTGCACCTAATAAATAGTCTTTTATCTGTTAGTAAAGACGGCTTCAAGTAATATTGCAAAAATGTATAAAACAAAACATCCTCTTTAGCACCTTTAACATATTTCCTTAAAAGAAATATAACTATATTAATGAAGAATAATGTCTTAGAATGACGTACGTGCGATCGATTAGCTTATAGCTCGTAGCACACGAGTCTGCATAGTTAGCAAAAACAAACACTTTTAAACAGCAAATCAACAGTTAATTTATCACTTAACTCACATTTCTTAACATATTTCACAAGAGTTATACATCACAGTATAATTCTAATCACAATTCTCCGCCAGATTACACTGAGACCTGACGTGAGATTTGATCGTAGCCACTGCTCATGTCCATACTGATAAACGTCAAGTTGAGTAGAAACAACCATACGCACCGTTCATTTCATAAATGAGGCCTAATAAGAGAATTCATTACACACATTTATTCTGACATGTTATTTCACTGAAAGAAGTTCATCTGTAGTATTAATGTAATGAAGAGAAAATAAGAGACTCTGTAAGGCAAGGCAAGGCAATTTTATTTGTATAGTATTTCATACACAATGGTAATAATAACATAAATAGAAATAACAGTAAATCTGGATGGAAGAGCTAGGAAGTTGCCGTTTTTTTTCTTTTTTCTTTTTTTTTTGTCAGAGCGGATTTTGTCTAAACGGATCTATCCATCAGAGCGGATCTAAATGGATCTTCCTCACATGTCAGGACCACTGCCTAGCTCTACCTGTTAAGGCACTTCAAACTGATACACAAAGTTTCAGTCTCCCCTTTTGGAGAAAGTAACAGTCTTAATTCTGTATTTCTACAGTAATCTTAGTTTGATGTGTAATAGTCAGCAGATTAGATGGGTTTGCCAACGGTTTGAGAAGGCCTTTGGCTTTCTATCACGTAATAAAACAGAAATAGAGAAAGCAACAGGCACACTGGGTTCCCGCTTGTTCTGTAAACATTTGATAAAGTCACTGTTATCATAGCGGGGACCCGACACACATCACTGAGAGCTGTTATCGGTTGTTTTTGGTTCACCTAGAACAGATGGAGGAGGGTGAGGGCCCTGGCGTTGTGGCAGGGGCCGAAGAGCTCTCGCAGGAGGAGGGGGAGGGCAAGCTGGGCCCACAGGCTTTGGTGGTTGCGGGACTCGCTTTGTTGTTGATATCTGGGGGCTCGCAGCAAAAGAGTGGGAGAGTTTGGTTCCAGCATACACCAGTTCCTCCATTTTCTCAGAGAAGCACAGAAGAGGGGATGCTGGAGAGAGGGATAATGTGTCCGGTGAGAGAGGCTGTTGCTCTAGTGTTACCAGAGGCTGTAATATGTTGTCCTGGCTTCCCTGGCTGTTTTCCTGAAAGTCGTCCTTGGGTGCTGAATCTTGGAGAAGTTCTAACACGACTCTGTCTATTGGTGAGCTCTGTGGGCAGGGTTCAGTCAGGATTGTGTCCGTGAGCGGTAGTTGTTGTGGCTGCGTGGTGTTATCATTATCCTTGTGGGATGTGTCAGCCGCATTTCCATTCAGGTGCTGAAGTGAAGTCCTGTGGTCAGTTGTACTCTGTCCAGGTGTGTTTGTGCCATTCAGGTTGAGTGGATTTGCACACACTGCTGAAGGATGATGGAGGGAGAAGTAGATATTGTCCTTTAGCACTCTTGGAGCAGTTTGTTTGGGTGCAGGCCATCATGAGTGAACAGTTGTCTCTGACTCCAGAACAGATTGAAGTTGTCGATGAAATTCAGTCCTTTTAAGTTGCAGGTTTTTTGCAGCCATGTGTTAAGACCAAGCAACCGTGTAAATCTATTTGTTCCTCTTGCTGGGAGTGGTCCACTGATGAACGACTGAACTTTTAGTCTTCTGACCATTTCAAAATGTTCATTGAAATCCCTCTTAAGGAGTTCTGACTGCTCCTTCCGAATATCATTCTTCCCCACATGAATGATTAGTCGATTTGCAGTCTTATATTTCACCAGAATGCTCTTAAGTTCCCTGTTTACATCAGAAACTGTTGCTTGTGGAAGGCAGCATGTAGTTGTATCCCTGCTGCTAATGTTTCTGATAATAGAGTCACCCACTATCAGAGTCCTGGGCTCGGCTGCTCTATGAGCTGAGTGCCGCTGTCTGCTCGACCTTGAGCGGCAGTTAGCATCGGTGTTAGCTGCTGGCTGATTTGATCTGTGTCCGATCATGTTTGGGGATTCATCACCCACATTCATCATGTCTGGAGATTCCTCACCCACATTCATTAACACTTCAAATCTGTTCTCCAGATGTATTGGCGGTGGTAGGGAGCTAGTGTTTGGAGTAGAGGATGCTACTGCATTAATATGTGATACTCGTAACAATCTGATGTCTCAAGTGCCTTTGGGTCTTGCTCCGTTTGTGCCATCGATTAGTATGTTGATCAGTTACGGCACTCAGTATGGCCTGTTTAGGAGCATTAGATTCATGGGACTCACCGACTGTGCTGAGGACGTCCATGATGAAGCTCTGTTGTGTGTTCCTCCTGGTTTGGTAGTCCCGCAAGTAACTTTGTTTCAAGAACTGCAATCCTTTGTAGAAGTCTGTGCAGTTTGTGCAGCAGGTAGATTCTTCAATCAGAGGAGGCATATTATTTCTAATCCTTTTGGATGTAGGCAGCTGTGTTTTCCCTTCTCCGGAATGTAAGCTGATGGCTGCTGTCAGTGGGAGGTTGGTCGGATAAAAATTCCCCCTTTTTGTAGCAATCTTTTAGTTAAAAAGTTTGTTGGTGCCAAGATTTGTCGTTTGAGCACTGTGCTGATTTGCTGTAGTTAAAATTAGGAGATAAAATATAAAAGCAATAGAGCAAAGCGCGGAGCTGTAAGCAAGAGCGTCCAAACAGTAGTGAAGCAGGAAGTAGCAAAGCTCATCAATAACATCTCTCTAGAATCTCTCTAACGTCTATTCTGATTCATCAACACAGTTTCACTGATGATCCAGAACCAATCCAAAACCCAGGATAGAGCGGTTGAGTGAATGTGGTCTGGACTGTGTGGATGAGGCTCATTGTGTCTCCAGAGATGCTGTAGAAGGACAGAGTTCCTGCACTGTGATCCACATACACTCCTATTCTACGGCTGATGAACTCTTCAGGGAGTTCAGTTTCTATGTTATTGTGTTTGAATGAGTAACTGGAGGAAGAGCAGATCAAACTCCAGGACTGATCATTATATCCAAACCAACACTCATAACCTCGTCCCTTCCTGCTGATGCTCTTATATGACACTGATATAGACACACCAAAAACATCATCACCACTCCACTCAATCTCCCAGTAACAGCGTCCACACACACTCTCTCTACACAACACCTCAAGATAATAATCAAATCTTTCTGGATGATCAGGATACGGCTGATCTGTTTTAGTGACAGTAATCACTCTGTTCCTCTCAGACAGATGGAGGCGTTTATTCACTGTGTTCAGATCCAGAGTGAACTGATGGTAATCTGATGGAGATAAAACACATCAGAATCAGGAATTATGAATCTGATCTTTTAATGTATCTGAACTCTTCATGTTCAATATGTCAGCAGTGTCTCAGTACAGTTTACCAGATATCCTGTGCAAATCATCATTTACATGATCAACTATAAATCTCTTCTATCATGTTTTCTTTCTCCTTCTACAGGAAGAACATGAACACACTCAGTGAGTTTTTCTGCTTGTTTTCTTAGTGGCTTACATTGTAGGAAGTCGTTCCTGGTTCTGGGAACAATGTTGGTGAAAGTGACTGTGGAAATCAACAGACATGAAAAGTGTGATTATCATATTAAGAGAAATATCATGTTGAATATTTATGATTTGCGATCAGGGCGGCTCCAAAGTTCTTCCGAGCAGGTTCAGTCACTCAACATACATCACACCACAGGAAAATCTGATAAGGTAATCTATAGAACCATCAAGATAATCAGGACATTATTGTCGGAAGGGGAGGAATCGGCCCAAATCCAGCCCGATTATCAGTGGTGTGTACCCAGCATAAGAGGTTTTTATTATGATGATCTACATGATACGAGATGATGGCCTTTACCTCTGTCAGAGGTCTTGTTGAGCTCCGCTTTGCAGAAATCCTCCAGTTTGTCTCTCAGCTGACGGACAGATTTTCTCACTTCATCAAAAGAGGAGAGAGAACTGAAGGGATCGTCATTTACATCTGTAGATTCAGGAGGAGCTGAGAGAGACTGGAAACTCTACAGAAAACAGAAATCAAAGCTCATCACCTCCACACTTCAGCCAATAACCTGCACTGCTGTCAGATTTGAGCAGATCTTGTTGATCTTTAGTAACTCTCCTCAATCCAGCACTTTCACAGCATCAGCTTCATTCTTCTCATATTCATTACATCATGTTAGAGCTATAAGTTCTAGTGTTTGACACTTACACTATGTGTGAACTTTCTAGGAAAACACTTGATTATCAAACATGCCAATAACACAAATGTGACAGATCAAGTTCATCAATGGCGTCACATGGAAGGGTTGAGTAGATTTGAGCAGGAAAAGCAGTTCAAAGGCAACAAGTAGATTGACCATTTTTTATAACTTTTGAACAGTTAGTGGCTCTGAAATTCACAAGGACTCTTAGGACACGATCACAAGGTCAGGTTTTGTAGTTTAAATACACTGAAGCATTTATAATATACAACCTCACTTCACTGTCAAATTAATGTTACTGGGAAATAGTTACATTATTATAAAAAGATTATCTGATTTGGGAAACATTACAAAATTTGTAGTGAAGAAAAATAAAGAATGATGGGAAATCTAGCTGGGTGAAACTGGTATCATCAAGTTCATGGATTTCACATTGTTGTAAAACAAAGTTTAAATAGTTTTGATCTGTTTCTGTCTAGAAGCTCAATACAGTGGTGTGAAAAAGTGCTTGCTCCCTTCCTCATTTTTTTAAATTTTTTGCATGTTTGTCACACTTTAATGTTTTAGATCATCAAACAAATTTAAATATGAATCAAAGATAACACAATTAAACACACCATGCATTTTTAAATGAAGGTTTTTATTATGAAGGGAAAACAAAATCCAAACTCACATGGCCCTGTGTGAAAAAGTGCTTGCCCCCAGCTGTTAAAACATAACTGTGGTTTATCACACCTGAGTTCAGTTTCTCTAGCCACATCCAGGCCTGATTTCTGTCACACCTGTTCGCAATCAAGAAATCACTTAAATAGGATCTGCCTGACAAAGTGAAGTAGACCAAAAGATCCTCAAAAGCTTCACATCATGTTGAGATCCAAAGAAATTCAGGAACAAATGAGAAAGAAAGTAATTGAGATCAGTCTGGAAAAGGTTATAAAGCCATTTCTAAAGCTTTGGGACTCCAGCGAACAACAGTGAGAGCCATTATCCACAAATGGCAAAAACATGGAACAGTGGTTAACCTTCCCAGGAGTGGCCGGCCAACCAAAATTACCACAAGAGCGCAGCGACGACTCATCCAAGAGGTCACAAAAGACCCCACAACATCATCGAAAGAACTGCAGGCCTCACTTGCCTCAGATAAGGTCAGTGTTCATGACTCCATCATAAGAAAGAGACTGGGCAAAAATGGCCTGCATGGCAGAGTTCCAAGACGAAAACCGCTGCTGAGCAAAAAGAACATAAAGGCTCGTCTCAGTTTTGCCAGAAAACATTTTGATGATCCCCAAGACTTTTGGGAAAATACTCTGTGGACTGATGAGACAAAAGTTTTGGAAGGTGTGTGTCCCATTACGTCTGGTGTAAAAGTAACACAGCATTTCAGAAAAAGAGCATCATACCAACAGTAAAATATGGTGGTGGTAGTGTGATGGTCTGGGGCTGTTTTGTTGCTTCAGGACCTGGAAGACTTGCTGTGATAAATGGAATTATGAATTCTGCTGTCTACCAAAAAATCCTGAAGGACAATGTCCGGCCATCTGTTTGTGACCTCAAGCTGAAGCGAGCTTGGGTTCTGCAGCAGGACAATGATCCAAAACACACCAGCAAGTCCACCTCTGAATGGCTGAAGAAAAACGAAATGAAGACTTTGGAGTGGCCTAGTCAAAGTCCTGACCTTAATCCTATTGATATGCTGTGCCATGACCTTAAAAAGGCGGGTCATGCTCGAAAACCCTCCAATGTGGCTGAATTACAACAATTCTGCAAAGATGAGTGGGCCAAAATTCCTCCACAGCGCTGTAACAGACTCATTGCAAGTTAGCGCAAATGCTTGATTGCAGTTGTTGCTGCTAAGGGTGGCCCAACCAGTTATTAGGTTTAGGGGACAAGCACTTTTTCACACAGGGCCATGTGGGTTTGGAATTTGTTTTCCCTTCATAATAAAAACCTTCATTTAAAAACTGCATGTTGTGTTTACTTGTGTTATCTTTGATTCATTTTAAATTTGTTTTAAACTGAAACATTAAAGTATGACAAACATGCAAAAAAACAAAAAATCAGGACTTTTTGACACCACTGTATATCTTTTCAGAAAAATGTTTTCTAATACCTTGTTTCTACCAGCACAAACTGGGTGCTAGTTCAGAGCTTGTGCTATTTCCAGTTTAGAGTTGGTTCAACTGGTTCACGGGCTAGAGAGCCAGCACAGAGCCAAGTCTTACATCAGTGTATACATCTCATCTTTCACAGCAACGCTAGCATGGCAGCGGCAAACACAAACACACAAAGCTTGTTCGAGATGCATTCGCTTCTTGCAGACCAATCGGCTCATGATATCAAAGCACTGCGAAATCGATCCAAAAGCACAAGGAGTCGTATGCTCTACAAACGCTATCGCGAACCTGTGGCACTCCGATGTCACAAGCATTAATGGAGTGGATATTGAGAGTGTTGAATAGTACAAATATTTGGGCAATGTCTTAGATCATAAATTGTCCTTTTCTCCAAATACAGAGATTTTGTGCAAGAGGGGGCAGCAAAGATTGTATTGCTTGCGAAAATTAAGGTCATCTAATGTGGACAAAACACTGATGTGTATGTTGTCCAGATCATATTTTGAGTCGCTGTTATCTTTTTCACTGTTGTGCTGGTTTAATTCTCTAAATGTGAAAAACATGAATTGTATTGAGAGGATTGTAAGTCAAGGAAATCAACACTTCAGACAATGGCTTATTCTGCTCTCATGAAATGTTTTTCTGTGAGTTTCTTGCTCAAGTCCACTATGATCCTGTTCTTCTAAATCTCTGTTACCTGCAGGAAATGGATGTGATCCTGTGTGTGTGAAAGCTGCTCCAGCTCAGCGTCTCTCCTCCTCAGATCATTGATCTCCTGCTCCAGTCTCTCCAGTCGTCCTTCAGCTCGACTCACTGCAGTCTTTTCCTGATCTCTGATCCGCTGTGTGGCCTCAGAGCGGCATTTCTTAATGCAGCGGATGAGCTTAGTGAAGATTCTCTCACTGTCCTCCACTGCTGTCTGTGCAGAGCGCTGTTAGGACACACATCACAATCACACAGTGGCTTCAGTGAGTCCTGACTGAGACTTCTCAAACTTCTCTTCTTCTCCAGACTCACCTTATGAGACTCCACAGCCTCTCTCAGCTGCTGAAGATCTTTCTCTCTCTGCTGGATCCTCTGCTGGAACAACTTCTGTGTCTCCTTCAGCTGGTGCTAAAGGAAAAACCAATGACAGGAGAAACATCACATAAATCATCAAGTAAACAGATATGAATCCAGTATCAGTGAAGTAGTGAGATTGAGGGGTTAAAGATCTTGCATAAGATTAAAGGTTCAATCATAAGTGACAGCATTATTTTATCAATGACTAGTTATAGAGATAGTTCACCAGAGATGTAAATTCTTTCATTGTTTACTCATCCTCATGTCTTTAAAAAATTTGAATGATTTTTTTCTCTTGCATAACACAAAAGAAGATATTCTGAATCAAATATGGTAACTACTCAATTACATCAAACCTCACTGGCTCATGCATGTCACATGACTAAACATGCCACCATATTTGATTTTTCATATTGGCTGCGTTCCACTCCAGTTTTAGACACACACTCGCGAACTTCCCTAAACACTTCCCCTCGGGGGAATCCCTGCCGCCATTTTGAAGTGCTTTCCACTTTGTGAACTGGATGAGGGAAGTTTATATGGACAGACCCTCGCTCCCTCAATTTTGACCGAGGGAGCGAGTCTACTTCATATGTACACTTCAGGCAGCTCCATAACCCAAAATGCAACACGATTTTGACGTCACCGCATAACGCGTTTAATTTACCCCACCACAAACAACTCTATGATATATTAATTATTTTTTAAACATTTAAAACACACATATATTCATATAGAATGCTGTATTAAACAATTTTGTAAGGTGATCAAGGGCTTAGGACGTTCCAGTTCAGCCCATAGCAAAGGTTCCGCCAGTAGTGGGCACTCGTGCAACGTAAGCAATGACGTACATCCGAGTCAACGAGACTGAGGGAAGTTCGCGAGGGAAGGGCATTTAAAAAATGAACTGGAACGCAGCCATTGATTCAGAAGAATTAGACTACCCCCTTGGATTTCTTGATTGAAACTTATGTACCCCATTGACTCAAATATATGGAAAGATAAAACATTTCTTAAATACCATTTGTGTACCTCAGGAAAAAAGTCCAGGTTGTTTTACCATTAGTAAATGATGAATGTTATTGTTTGTTTGTTTTTTGTTTTGTTTTTTTGGTGAACTACTGGTTTAAGCAGCCTAATCATTCAGTCCTGTAGATCATCATGATAAGTGTAGGGGAGCGTGGGGCACAAACTGGATGTTCAGGTTTCTGAACATCCAGGATGGTGAATAAAGACTCTTCCTCTCAATCTTTATTCACCATAAAGACTGAGAGGAAGAACCTGAACATCCAGAAAATATTATTTCAAGAAATGTTCAGCATTTGTACTGGCTCATCTATTTATCTTGTGTTCTATGAGAGCTGTGAGTGGAGGGAGGAGAGTGTTTTTGGTCACCTCTGTGTTCTTCTGAATGTCTAATATATTTCTTCATCAGTTTGCCTGTATTGTTTTGCAGAGTGTTCAATGTCAAACTACAAATTGTCACAGACCTGCCAGGCTCCACCATCTCCCAATCACAGCGCACTCCCTCGCCAGAGTTCTGAGCACACACACCTGTCATCAATCAGCACCCCAATCAGCCACAACATAAAGAGCTCACACTCACCTCAGTCAGCATCCGGTCTCGTTTCCACATAGACATCTTCTATGCTTACCTCAAGGACTCATGTATACCGACCGTCTCTACTCCAGCTTGTTCCTAGTCTCCTTCCATGTTCCTGTCTCTGTGTAAGTTTCCAAGTATCATCTCTTCTCTGCCACGATCTCCAAACTGCTACCATCCACGATCTTCACTCCTGCAACAAAAAGGACAGTATTAACATCCAGTTATCTTCCATTCATTCTTATAATTACCATTTACTCACCTGCATCACAGTGTCACTCTGCTGGTTGTTCAATAAACATCACTTACCTGTACTCTGTTGTCTCCGCTCCTTCTGTACTGTAGCAGAAGACTGGACCAAACCATAGAACACCAGTATGAGTTCCCTAGTCCCGTTTCAAGAGCTTGTTGATGTCTTACGCCGAGCACTCCAGCACATCTCCAATCCACCTGCATCTCCACCAGCAATCACCTCTGCCAACACCACCGTCACTCCTTCACCACCTGTTTACGCCAGTCCCATGGCCAAACCGGCACCCTTCTCTGGTTTGGCGGAGGATTGCAACGGATTTCTCCTGCAATGTTCGCTGGTCCTGGAGATGCACCCGCACTTGTACCCTGATGATCTTGAAAAGGTAGCTTTCATCTTTTCACAATTAAATGGCAGAGCGCTTCAATGGGCTGAAACTATTTGGTCGCAAAATAGTACAGTCACCCAGTCTCTCACCAGTTTTGTGACCCACTTCAAAGTATTCGGTAGACCAGCTGGGGATTCATCGATTGGTGAGCAATTATATCATTTAAAACAAGGTACTATGAATGAATATGCCCTTAAGTTCAGGACCCTTGCTGCCGCTAGTGGATGGAACAAGCAGTCTCTGTTACCACCTACCGTCAGGGTCTGGATCCACGAGTGCGGTTGCATCTCACTGCATACGAGGATTCCATCGGGCTAGAACGATTCATCCAATACTCCATTCGATTCACCACTTGTATGCAGTCGTGTCTTGAAGAGCACCAGGGCCAGTCGCTTCTAACATCATCCCTCCACCGGCCAGAATCCATCAGCCCTCCAGAACCACCCAATGAACCCATGCTGCTGGACCACACCCGGTTGACATTTACTGAGTAATGTGTCATACCGTATGGCGTGGTCAGTGCCCGCTCCGTATTTCAGGACTTCATCAACAAGGTGCTCCGGGAGTTTCTTCACAAGTTCGTTCTGGTCTACATTGATGACATCCTGATATACTCCCGGAGCATGGCTGAACATCGCCACCATGTTGTGGAGGTCCTGAAACGCCTGAGGGAGTTCCATCTGTTCCTCAAGGCTGAAAAAAATGCTCTTTTCATCAACCCTCAGTGCAGTTCCTTGACTACAACATCAACAGCAGTGGCATCCAGATGGACGAGGGGAAGGTTGAAGCTATTAAGAACTGGCCAACTCCATCCACCATCAAAGAACTCCAGAGATTTGCAAATCCTAGAAACTTTTACCGTAGATTTATTTAGAACTACAGCTCCACCGCAACCAATGACCCGCCAGGCTTCACCATCACCCAGTCACAGCGCATTCCCTCACCAGAGTTCTGAGCACACACACCTGTCATCAATCAGCACCCCAATCAGCCACGACATAAAGAGCTCACCTCAGTCAGCGTCCGGTCTCGTTTGCACATAGACGTCTCTTATGCTTACCTCAAGGACTCCTGTATACCCACCGTCTCTACTCCAGCGTGTTCCTAGTCTCCTTCCGTGTTCCTATCTCCGTGAGTTTCCAAGTATCATCTCTTCTCTTTGCCACGTTCTCCAAACCGCTACCATCCATGATCTCCACTCCTGAAACAAAAAGGACAGTATTAACATCCAGTTATCTTCCATCCATTCTTATAATTACCATTTACTCACCGGCACCACAGTGTCACTCTGCTGGTTGTTCAATAAACATCACTTACCTGTATTCTATTGTCTCCCCTCCTTCTGTACTGTAACACAAAATTATTTAAATTTGAATTTCTAAAAAAAAATGCTATTATTTTATCGACAAAATATTTTAGTTTGTCATGTGTATATATTTTTAAATTAAGTCAGATAAATAATTTTTTTTTTTTTTAAGCTGTCATATGGTCATGTTACAATATGCCCCACTAATAGGGCATGTTGTCACATTTCACTTCCCTTCTTTAGGGGTAAATAAGTATACACTGTATTAATGAAACCAAGCCAGACATGGGTGAAATTAAGGTGGAACAAAAGAAATTCCATTGAACCCAAAAAGCGTTAGGTTGTGCCCCGCTCTCTCCTATATAGGCACCAGTCATTGTACCATCCCAACAACAATTCTTCCAGCATTCCTCCACCTCCTCATCACCATTTATGGTAAGCATGTTACATTTTCAACACACACACTCTAAGCAGTAGACCAATCACAACGGACTGGGACCAGCTGACCAGTCAACGCAGACTGACTTTTTGTAAGGCATGTTTTAACAATAGGGGCTGGCTGCTGCCTGAGGGGGCAAGTGGAGCTCCACTCAAGGGCGGAAATGCATCCCCTCCACTAGTGAAGCTAGCTACAGCTATGGCCACTGGGCATGTGCACACCAATATTATGTCATTTAATTACTGTATTTGCATTATTGTAAGCATAGGTTTAGGGTTGTGGTAGGTGTAGACATTAGTAAAACACAAGTGGAGGTGACATATTTCCTGTTCGAGATTGGAGCTCCACTCAATCATGGTCTACAGCCAACCCTTCTCAGTTTTAAAGAAACTGAAACTAAAACAGTGTTCAGACAGAGAGGGTGAAAACAAGCACTGCAACAATGTAAATTATATGAAAAAATTATGAAATATATTCTAGTAGACCCTATAAACAAAATTATGAGCCTGTAAATGATCATAATGAGACCTCTTTAAATTCATACCTGTTTCTCTGTCCTCTGTGCTGCAGCTGATACAGTGTCGTGGTTTTTATGTTCATCCATCGTACACAGCAGACATATACACTTCTGGTCAGTGCGACAGAAAACCTCAAGGAGCTTTTCATGTTTCTGGCAAATCATCTCCTGCAGTCGTCCAGAGGCTTCAGTCAGATTGTGTCTCTTTCCTTTAAGCAAACTCTCATGTTGTTCAAGGTGATTCTGACAGTAAGAGTCCAGACACACCAGACAGGACTTGACGGCTTTGTGTTTTCTTTCCAGTACAGACGTCACACTGCACATCTTCTGCTCCAGCGTAACAGTCAGCAGAAAGTTTCAGTCTTCTTCAGTTTCTCCACCACTTCAGCCAGCATGGTGTTTAAAGCTAAAGCAGGTCTTGGACTGAAGGTCTGTCTGCACTGAGGGCAGCTGTAGACTCTCTTCTGATCCTCCTGATCCCAGCAGTCTGTAATACAACTCTTACAGTAACTGTGTCCACACAAAGTGGTCACTGGATCCTTCAGGAGATCCTGACACACTGAACACATTAACTCATCCTGAGAAATTCTGGTTTCTGCCATTTTACTGCATGAATACAGAGACACAAACGCACAACAGCTCAACTACACTTCAGTTTCAGTTTCTCTAAAGTCATGCATTTCCTTTTTCCTGGTTCTGTGTTTGAGTGACGTGTACAAAACTGGTGTCTGTAAAGCAGTGTGACAAGGCGTGATGGTCAAACAGTCCCGTACAAGAAATTATGGTGTTTATGTATGTGTATACACCACTAGCTGGGAAAAAAAAAAAACTTTCTTCCACAAACAAAACACTTTTTAAACAACTCTTAGCAACACCACTTTTGGACTGACTTCTATTCATCCCACTCTGAATTTTGTTTTCACTTTCAGCTTATAAAGTGGACGGATTAAACCATATAAACTTAACAGATAAGTACTAAATATAATACACACTAATTATATTTATATTATATATATATATATATATATACACACACACCGACAAGGCATAACATTATGATCACCTTCCTAATATTGTGTCGGTCCCCCTAGCCCTGATCCGTCTAGGCATGGACTCCTCTAGACCTCTGAAGGTGTGCTGTGGTATCTGGACCAAGATGTTAGCAGCAGATCCTTTAGGTCCTGTAAGTTGTGAGGTGGAGTCTCTATGGGTCTGTAGGAACCGTGGACTAACCAGACAAATGAATCATTCAGATGATTCTTTCAAAACATAATTCCGGAAACCCAAAGTCAGAGAATCTAATTTTCGACTCCAGTCCCTCTACAGAAAAAAAACCCTGCTAGGTACTTTTATGACCCCCATCCTTCCTGACAGAAGGAGAGGTGATAAACTTAGCTATTTGTGACAAACCAAATGGTCACCAAGAAGATAAAGAGTCTTTGATCTCCAGATCAAAAGAGACAGAGACAATGCAGACCATGTTGTTTTTCTTAGTAACTGGTCACATGTAGCATGTGTAGACATGATATAAATTTTATGTAGTTAAAAGATAACTTTACAGAAAAACTAACAACTGTTTCTACAACTAAAACTGCATTGAATGATTCCAAACAATTTTAAATGGACTTATCAAACATCTTACATATAACTACATAAAATGTATATCATGTCTACACATGCTAAATGTGACCAGTTATGTTTTAGAACACTCACAACTCATGTAACTGTGTAACTATTGAATGCTTGAATGAAAGTATTTCGGATATGTTTTTAATTGTCTTCCTCTCCTCTCCTCCTCCTGGCTTGAATGAAATCTGTGTAAAATGTATCATATTCTATTAAATAGAAATTATGTCTAAAACGGTACTCTCTACCGAAGCTGGCAATTCCAGAGATGGAGGTAACACGTATGTATGATGGGGGCAGAGAAAAGCCACCTTTTGTAAAGGGATGATATCTGATTGGCCAAAACTCCTCTCAGAGGTGGGACAAACACCTAAGTTTAAATAGTCATATCCCAAGACAGTGAAAAAAAAAGAGTGAACAGCGTAAGCAGAACAAAGAGTAACCATGGAGTAACAAGAAGAACAGACAATCAGCTCATGCAAGCCATCCAACTTTCACTCACTTTTCTTTTCCGTTGAGAGTCTCGTATTCTAAGTTTTGCCAAAAAGTTTGACTCCAGCCACGACAAGAGACTTCCAGCAAGCTCAAATGTGATTGGTTTTTACCTAACACAATCCGGACCTGAAAGACCCTGCAACAAATCATTGACTCGGAAAACTCTCCTCTACACGCCGACAAGGAGATTCACATTTAAAGTCGATTCAAGCAAGTTCTTTTGCTAGGAATCCTGTTCATCATATCACTCTCTCTCTTAAAACTTTCTCTCTCATTTCCTTTCTTTCTGCAACAGGTATGAATGTGTGTGTGGGTGTGTTTGTGTTAGTTTAGTTTTTGTTAGAATAAATAAAGTCTCTTGTAAATTTTAAAAGAAAGTGTCTTGTATTATGTGCTTGTAAAATTTAATGTCTTAAACTGTCGATCTTAAAGTTACCGGGCTCTAATCAGTGTTTTCACGATAGTGGATATTCATATCCACTACAGGAGCTTATTATGGCTCGAGCAGATGATTCCTGGATGATTCAGTTGCTTGGTCATAAACTAAATTACTCTTTATAATTCCCTATAAATTAATTATTTTATTTGAGCTAATTTTGCTCCTTTTCCTTACAGATTGGACTTGTCTGTTCAGCACATCCCACAGATGCTCGATTGGATTGAGATCTGGGGAATTCGGAGGTCAAGTCAACGCCTTAAACTCGTTGTTGTGCTCCTCAAACCATTCCTGAACCATATTTGCTTTGTGGCAGGAGCATTATCCTGCTGAAAGAGCCACAGCCACCAGGGAATACCGTTTCCATGAAAGGGTGTACATGGTCTCACCAATGCTTAGGTAGGTGGTACGTGTCAAAGTAACATCCACAAGGATGGCAGGACCCAAGGTTTCCCAGCAGAACATTGCCCAAAGCATCACACTGCCTCCGCCGGCTCGCCTTCTTCCCATAGTGCATCCTGGTGCCTTGTGTTCCCCAGGTAAGAGACGCACACGCACCCAGCCATCCACATGATGTAAAAGAAAATGTGATTCATCAGATCAGACCACCTTCTTCCATTGCTCCATGGTCCAGTTCTGATGCTCACGTGTCCACTGTTGGCTCATTCAGCGGTGGACAGGGGTCAGCATGGGCACCCTGACTGGTCTGCGTCTATGCAGCCCCATAAGCAATAAACTGTGATGCTCTGTGTATTCTGACACCTTTCTAACAGAACCAGCATTAACTTCTTGAGCAATTTGAGCTACAGTAGCTCGTCTGTTGGATCGGACCACACGGGTCAGCCTTCAATGAGCCTCAGCCGCCCATGACCCTGTCACCAGTTCACCACTGTTCCTTCCTTGGAGCACTTTTGATAGATACTGACCACTGCAGACCAGCAACACCCCACAAGAGCTGCAGTTTTGGAGATAATCCAGTCATCTGGCCATCCCAATTTGACCCTTGTCAAACTCACTCAAATACTTCTGCTTGCCCATTTTTCCTGCTCCTAACACATCAACTTTGAGGAGAAAATGTTCACTCGCTGCCTAATATATCCACTCACTAACAGGTGCTGCGATGAAGAGTTTGTGTTTATGTCTGCTTTCATGTTAGTTAATCAAATAATCCACATTTCAACATTCATTATTTCTCTCATGTCCTTTTATTTATAATCATTCATTCACATTGCAGCATTTATCACAGAAAGACTGAAGGGTGAAATATAACCATTTGTGAATGTAAAAATCTGTGAAAAAAAAGCAAAGATGAATTTCATAAATTCACAAATGTGTGCCTTGAGACAAAAATGAACAACTGAACTAAAAAAAAAAGCAGATGGTCAGGTGCAACCACAGGAGTTCATACACTATATTGCCAAAAGTATTGAGACACCCCTCCAAATCACTGAATTCAGGTGTTCCAATCACTTCCATGGCCACAGGTATATAAACTCAAGCACCTAGGCATGCAGACTGGTTCTACAAACATTTGTGAAAGAATGGGTCGCTCTCAGGAGCTCAGTGAATCCAAGCGTGGTACCATGATAGATTGCCACCTGTGCAATAAGTCCATTCGCGAAATTTCCTAACTACTCAGTGAGAGGAATTCTTAATGCTTCAGCATAGAAAGGACATTTTGGAACAGTTAGGGAATGGCCCCTTCTTGTTTTAACATGACTGTGGACCAGTGCACAAAGCAAGGTCCATAAAGACATGGATGAGCAAGTTTGGTGTGGAGGAACTTGACTGGCCTGCACTTCAACCCAATAGAACACCTTTGGGATGAATTAGAGCGGAGACTGTGAGCCAGGGCCTTCTTGCCAAAATCACTGACTGACCTCACAATCACGCTTCTAGAAGAATGGTTAAATATTCACATAAACACACTCCTACACCTTGTGGAAAGCCTTCCCAGAAGAGATGAAGCTGTTATAGCTGCAAAGTGTGAGCCAACTCCATACCATTAAGAATGGGATGTCATTAAAGTTCATGTGCATAAAAAGGCAGACATCCCAAAACGTTTGGCAATACAGTGCATGTATAAAGACAAAAACATACAAAAGCCTAAATTATAAAATAAGTGAAGAATGTAAGTTGTCATTAAGGTGGACAATCACATTTGGGCCACATTCAGCTGCGGCGTGAACGTAACCTTAATTTCACACAGATACGAATTTTCTGGTGCCATTTTAAACCGCCGAGCCATTTAAATCTCTTTCCACACAATGAACACAAATGTTTTCTCACATCTGCATGACTTTTCTGGTGTATCTGTAAGTGTGATGGCAAAATTAATTTTTTATTACAATGATCAGTTTGAATGCACTGAACATTTTTGATATTGCTCCTTTTTCTAATCGTCTTTCCACTCTCAGAGCACTTCGACTTCTTTCCACAAAGTTTTTGCAAATGACGTTTCAGGTCTCTTTTATATGTGAAACACTTCTTACACTGAACACATGTGAAAGGTTTCTCTCCGGTGTGAACTCTCATGTGAATGTCAAGTGTTATTTTCTGAGTGAAACTCTTCCCACATTGAGTGCAGGTGTAAGGTTTCTCTCCAGTGTGAACTCTCATGTGAGTCTTGAGGTTTCCTTTAAATCTGAAACTCTTTCCACAGTCACGGCACTTGAAAGACATCTCTCGGGAGTGAATTTTTAAGTGCCAGTTAAGGTGTCTCTTGTCTTGAAAACTCATTCCACACTGCTGACAATTAAAAGAGTTCTCTATTGAGTGAAGCCTCATGTGGTAAGTAAGGGTTATTTCACGTGTAAAACATTTTCCACACTCAAGACACATGAATGGCTTCTCTCCTGTGTGAGTTTTCATGTGAGCCGTAAGATTTCCTTTGTTTGAGAAACTCTTCCCACACTGTTGGCAGGTGTATGGGTTCTCAGCATTGTGAACACTTCTGTGGGCATTCAAATGATTTCTTATATGAGAAGCTCTTCCCACACTGTTTGCAGGTGTAAGTATTCTTCACACTGTGACTTTTTATGTGTGAATTAAGGATTGATTTAATTCTGAAGCTCTTTCCACACTGATTACATTTGAATGGCTTCTCCCCAGTGTGAATTGTCATGTGAGTCTTAAGAGTTCCTTTGTGCGAGAAGCTAGTCCCACACTGATCACATGTGAAAGGCTTCTCTCCAGTGTGAACTCTTATGTGGGAATCAAGTTGTGCTTTATATTTGAAGCTCTTCCCACACAGTTTGCAGGTGAAAGGTTTTTGAATGTTGAGGCTTATTCCTTTCTCTCCTGAGTGTTCTCTCTGCATGTGGGAATTAAGGGATCCTCTATTTTTGAAACTCTTTCCACACCATTCACATGTGAACGGCTTCTCTTTAGTGTGAACTCTCATGTGGGAATTAAGGTTTCCTCTGTGAATGAAGCTCTTTCCACACTGTTGGCAGGTGAAAGGCTTGTCTTCAGTGTGAATATTCATGTGGCATTTAAGGTTTTGTTTTTGATTGAAACTCTTTCCACGATGAGAGCAGGTGAAGTTCTTGTTAGATTCAGTCTTCTGAACTTTATTTAGAGAAGACATTTCAATCTGATTGGATTTTTCTACATCAATTAAATCATGTCTCTTATATTGTTCTTTCTCTTCTATTTCTTTCTGTCCTTGATTCTTCTCTTTTAATGCCATCAGGTCTAAAGCGAAAATTGACAAATAAAAGTTAATTACATTTTAAATTTAATATTTAGACTCAAAGCAACAGGCATAAAAACAAACATTGTGCAACATAACGGCATTGTTATAGACCAATACTGAAACAAAAATATTAGAAAAAGTCCTCTTCACTATGCAATGGTACACGTGAACAATTTCAGTCAGTATTTAAGCACCATCATTTATTTAAATGATTTGTGACCTGCATTTGGCATCTAATAATGACTGCATTTAGTGCTATTAGCTCTTCTGACAACAGATCACTACATTCTTTTGGTAAGTTTGAGAATTAATGTTGTTATTTGCCAATAAGCATTAGCACTGTTTAGGTCAAATCTATCCAACTGACAATAATTTGTGTAAACAAATGGACGTTTCATCAAACACAAGTATGGAGTGCAACAGGGCTCAGTAATAGGTCCTCTGCAGGTCCCACACAGTTTGCCTGTGTAAGGACTCTACCTGTCTAACTTCATGTATGAATCATGAGTTGCTTTATGTCTTAAACTCTTTTCACACTAATGACAAATAAAACAGTTCTCACCTGAGTGTTTTCTCTTTATGTGGACATTAAGGGTTACTTTACGTAGGAAACTCTTTCCACACTGATCACAGGCAAACGGCTTCTCTCCAGTGTGAATGTTCATGTGGGAATTAAGAGTTTCTTTATATTTGAAACTCGTTCCACACTGATCACATGTAAAAGGTGTCTCTCCAGTGTGAATGTTCATGTGTTTTTTAAGGTTTCCTTTTTTAGTGAAACTCTTTCCACACTGTTGGCATGTGAACGGCTTCTCTCCAGTGTGAATTTTCATGTGGGAATTAAGGTTTGTTTTCTGTTTGAAACTCATTCCACACTGTTGGCATTGATAAGGCTTCTCTTCAGTGTGAATTCTCATGTGGATTTTAAAGTTATGTTTTTGAGTGAAACTTTTTCCACATTGAGAGCAGGTAGACTCGGTTTTCTGATTTTTCTTCCGCGAAGAAGTTGTTTCAGTCTGAATGGATTTCTCTACATCCATGAAATCATGTCTCTTATATTGTTCTTTCTCTTCTATTTCTTTCAGTTCTTGATCCTCCTCTATCAGTGCCATCAGGTCTAAAGCGAAAAAAGACAAATAAATGTTAATGGCAGTTTAATGGCACAAAGTGACATACATCAGGGGCCGTATTCACAAAACATTTTATCTTATCACTAAGAGTTCTCCAAAATAGCAGTAAAAGTTCTTAGCTCAGAGTTTTCTCTTAAAACCTATTCACAAAGCTGCTGAGACAAACTTTTACTAAGGAATAGACTGAAGTCTTAAGCTAAGAGTAACGGGCGGGGGTGATCTTGTTGCTATGGAGTATACACACAGTGATTGGCTGATGGGGGAGGAGTCAGTGATTTAATCATAGAAATATTGTAGAATGAGTTTCCTTATTAAAATAAAGGTTTAAAAGTGTCTCAGAACAAGCCGTTTCCAGATCCCTGGCAGTGTGACATCACATTAGCCACAGACCCCGCCCACGAATGTTGACAGACACTGCCATTTTAACATAGAACCGCACTGAGCGCGTTCACAGCGAGTTTACACAGTCCGCCATTGCTGCACTGACGAGAATGTCTCCCAAGCATTTTAAGTGTTCTGTAGCTGGATGGATTAATCCACAGAGCTCTCTCAATTTACTCCCTAAATCTGAGCCGCTGAAGATGAGGTGGATGAGGTGGATTTACTAAGAAAGAGCTCCCTCTGCTCTGCAAAAATTTGTTTATGTCTGCGCGAATCATTTCACACCGGACTGCTTTGTGAACGAATGTCAATACAAAGAGACAATACAACACAGAGTTTGTGCTAAAAATGTGCTACTCAAGGATAGATCAGTATAAACTGTTCTGATCCAGCTCACAGCCTCCAGAGTGATACTGGATATAGCAGTAATGAAGGTGAGAGCACTTTATTACAGTTCATCGGAGTTGATAACATTTATAAAATGTACCAGTTTATTAAGCACCACCTGAAAAGGCATAAGGTCTTTATATATTTGTTTACTATTAGTTGTAACAAGTGTTTCTGTGTACTTCGCTGTGTATGTTGATGATAAGAAGAGAGAGAGTTTATGGATAATATTTTAATGCACACTTGGACTTGGTTTTTTAAGCTCTTACACAGGGTTTCAACAGGTTTCATCAAATGTAATTTAATGCTTTTTAATGCTAATTTTTTACATTTTTAATGCCATAGCATTAAATTAGATCATCTATCAACATTGTACCAACATTATATATATATATATATATATATATATATATATATATATATATATATATATAAAAACGTTGGCAAATGTCAATAGATGATGTCATATGGGAATTAGAATATTCATCATGTCATTGTTGTATTCGCATTCTGCCAAGTGTCAGCCCTTTACATTTGTTTGCTTCTCTGCTGCTACCCTTTTTGCTCACATAATATATTTTAATACAGCCAAATTCCCAATAAAATTGTTTCATCTATATATTTTCCTGTTTTTGTTGTCAGACAATATGAAATGGTGACTGAAACGCAGCCCATTAAGACTACATACAGGGCTCGACATTAAAGGTGCCCTAGAATCAAAAATTGAATTTACCTCGGCATAGTTAAATAACAAGAGTTCAGTACATGGAAAAGACATACATTGAGTTTCAAACCCCATTGCTTCCTCCTTCTTATATAAATCTCATTTGTTTAAAAGACTTCTGGAAAACACGCGGATCTCAACATAACACCGACTGTTACGTAACAGTCGGGATCATTAATATGTATGACCCCAATATTTGCATATATGCCAGCCCATGTTCAAGGCATTAGACAAGGAAAGGCAGTATTAACGTCTGAATCTGTGCACAGACAAGGTAAGCAAGCAAGAACAACAGCGAAAAATGGCAGATGGAGCAACAATAACTGACATGATCCATGATAGCATGATATTTTTAGTGATATTTGTAAATTGTCTTTCTAAATGTTTCATTAGCATGTTGCTAATGTACTGTTAAATGTGGTTAAAGTTACCATCGTTTATTACTGTATTCACGGAGACAAGAGCCATCGTTATTTTCATTTTTAAACACTTGCAGTCTGTATAATTCATAACACTTCATAAGAACATAAGAACTTCATTCTTTATAAATCTCTCCAACAGTGTAGCATTAGCCGTTAGCCACAGAGCATAGCCTCAAACTCATACAGAATCAAATGTAAACATCAAAATAAATACTTTACTCACATAATTCGAAGCATGCATACAGCATGCATGACGAACATCTTGTAAAGATCCATTTGAGGGTTATATTAGCTGTGTGAACTTTGTAAATGCACTGTAACATAGTCGAGAGTTCGTGTGGCAGGGAGCATGCGATTTAAAGGGGCGGCGCTGCCAAAATCAGTGTATAGTTAATGATGCCCCAAAATAGGCAGTTAAAAAAATTAATAAAAAAAAATCTATGGGGTATTTTGAGCTGAAACTTCACAGACACATTCAGGAAACACCTTAGACTTATATTACATCTTGTGAAAAAGCATTCTTGGGCACCTTTAAGCCTTGTCATTCACTTGTACGATTCATGAACAATGTATGATTCATCTTTTATTTTAAATTCTTAAATTCGATCAATGAATTTAATTAGATTAAGATGCAAAGGGTTGTTACCAATCAAATTAAATAATTTACAAATTTACAATAAAAAAAAAATACAACTGCATTAATTAATGTTATGGGATTGTAAGAAATGTTGTGGAAAATGATTAAACAATTAGACTAAACCATCAGTGGGTGGCGTCAAGTAACCGTCTTAATAAATGAGTCATTCATTTAAACGGTTCATTCAAATGGCTGATTTGTTCAAGAATGTATCTGGGAATTGTGCGTATGACATTCTTCAAAAATATCATTAATTTATTAAAATGTCCAGCTCTAAATGAGGATCAAATGACTGAGTTCAGCTTTGAGAATGAAACCAACCTGTTTGTTCCTCAGTTTCTTCATGTTTCACTCTGAATTTTTCTTCAATCGTCACATCTTCACTCTCCTCTTTAATAATCGCCATCTTCATAATAGTGTCAAGTGGATCTCAGTCGCTTCACCAGGAGTTTTACTGTGTTTCAGATGAGAATAAATAACAAAAAGAAAAATGAATCCAATCTAAATCTCTGAGTGTGTCTCAATCAGATCTAGCTCAGTAGTTTAGTGCACTGGTGATAGTTAAATATAGAAGGCGATCTAACGGAAGCTAGATATTTTACTTAATAACTTGTTAAATATGAATAATTTTCTTAAACGCATTGCTTCCTCCGGAGTTATGTGGAGTTCACGTTTATGATGGATGGATGTGGATAGATGCACTTTCTTTAGCTCATACTTGTTAGTCTTGATCACTGCCGTTATAAAGCTTGTGTCCGTCAGGATATTTATTAATATTTCTCCAACTGTGTTCATCAGAAAGAAGAAAGTCATATACACCTAGGATGGCTGAAGGGTAAGTAAAGCTTGAACTAATTTTCATTTCAAAGTGAACTAATCCTTTGAAACAACATTAGAAGAATCCCCTATATCCAAAATAATAATAATAAAAAACATTAAATCACATTATTTAGACTTTTTGAGAGCACTTGTCAACCATCAGACATAAAAACTGGCGGAGTTGACAAAAGTGAAAATTTTTCCACCTTAACATGTTGTACAGTGAAGCAATTTTCTTTCTCAGTTGTAGCGGCCTTAATAAACAGATCAAAAATGCCCAGATTTATCCCACAACTGTTTACAGAAACTGTTACACCAGGATGAAGGAGTTGACATGTTAAATCTGAGACTGCAGAGACTTCAACATTGTTTTAATAAAATATTAAAAGAAAAAGGAAAGGGGTCCTAGTTAAAGCTAGAGTTAGCTAGGGTTAAAGCTGATCCTGACATTGTCAGGATTTGTTTTAATTCTGAATAAATCAGGTAGAGTTGACGCAAAGTGAGGACACAGCTTTGATAGACATTTTTTATGGAAAATATAATTCAAGACTTGCACTTTGTATTGTTTGATATACTACAGATCTCAATATAAATGTATTTTTTATTATTATTTGTTGCATTTTTAAACACTTTGTTTGGTTATTTTGCATTGTGTTCTCATGCTGAGGACAGACTAAAATACACACTTAAACACGCTTAAAACACAAACCTTTCTTCAGCCAAATCATAACAGATGCACGAGCACGACGCAGCCTTATGACGTCACACCAGCAGATCAAAATAAAAGTCCTGCTCACACGCTGCTGGTGTTTTCAATCACAAAAGTGTACAGAAAATTTAAAATAGATATTAGAGGAGTTCAGAGTTGATTTCTTGGTGAAATACATATTTAAATACATTGTCCAATGATGTACTGAAAATGTTAAGAACTACTAATGAAAGAGTGTGAGATTCTGTCTAAAAGGCAAAACTGTCTGGGTGTAGAAACCATTTATACCAGCATTAAAATGCAAACAAATGTGATTTACAAGTAAAAATAATCATAATATGCCCGCTGGATCACTTGGGTGAGCAATTTTAAAGCATCTGAAAAGAAATTAATGTAAATATAATGTTAATACTAAATCAATCCAGGAGAGGTCGTTATTTCCAGCTGATCCCCGTATTAATAACAGCGTTAGATGTGCACGCTAATGTGAAAGTTTACTAAAATTATCAAAAATAAAAATTGTGTTTTCACCATCCAGTCAGGATGGTAAACGGATAATCTATTTACAAAGTTCAAGGGGTCACCCATGTGTTTGGTTTGTTTGGAAACAAACTTATACATTTTATTGTAAATTGTCATTACACCTCTGCACTGCTCACAAAATCTGCTTTACACCATTTTTTTCTATAGCTTGCTAAACATGATATTTGAGCAACGTGAACACAAATTAATCACACAGTTTGTGGAGCGCTTCAGAGTTCCTCTAAAACCCTCCACCTTCCCCAGCTCCACCTGTATAGATCTGTTTCATAAAACAAGATTAGAATACAAGCCAGGCTTATTTTGGTTGGTCAGACTTATTGTCAGTGGATTCTGTTTCATAAAGCAAACTTAAAATAGTTAAAATGCTGTGAAACTAATCTGGTCCAGGGCAGGCTGACTGTCAGGCAAAAATAAATATACAGTGAACAGAAATTCAACTTAAATAAGGCTACAATGATAAATGATACAAGATAGACCGACTAATGTGTTCAATTATATTGTATAAAATCATTTATGTTATTGTTTATGTTAAATTATGTGTTCTGAATTCTTCATGTTTGGCATAATGACGAACATGCGCACAAAATTAGCGCTGCACGTGATGGAATAGTGCACAATCTGCGCAGTTGCGCAGCCTACGCTGATTTAATAGACTGAGAATAAGCGTAGCACTATAGAGTTGCATCAGCCGTTCTGACTGGAAAGTTCTCCGGATTGCTCGCATTATAAGGACATTGTATGAGTAACGGACAAGTAAGTCCAGTGTTATTTGAATATAAATGTTATATTGCAAGTAGATTTGTTGCAGATGCTGTATCTAAGTTTATTTAATTATATTAATGCGACCTATTTACCGCTCGTGAATGACGCGCTGTATTGTATGCCGTCAATCCTTTGAAGTTAAATATAGCAATAGATCGCTGTGACTTGTATAAGAAGAAGATATTTTACGTTGTTTATTATTTATATCTATAATGTGATAATTGATTCATCTGCTAATTATTATTTTTATTTTCATTGTTCTAGAAAACCTTGCATATGTCCATCTATGTTGATGCCAGAGCAATCATTAAAAGGCTATCATTGAGACATGACTCTGTATTCTCTGACAAGAATACTGTAGCGGTCAGTGCACATTGATCCAGCAATAAATCCTAATTCAGAACATGGTCCTTCGAGCCGGAGGCTGACTACTACAGATATGTCATTGCCTGATGATAACCCGTCCAGTCCAGATCATTCAGCTGGGAGACCAGTGAGACAAAGTAAGCTTCCTAAGCACCTGGAGGACTACGTTGTGGACTATAATTTTCCAAGGTCAGCACCATGCTCACTAGAAACACAGCCAAAGCCTTCTGCAGTGAACAGAGCTGGGGAAAAATCAGTATCCTCGCCGAGTATGTCTACACCAGTACGCAAAGCAGAACAGGTCCAATCAAAGGATAAAATATCCCTGAGAGAATTGATGGAGAACATTTCTGCAACTGAGAGGGAGGAGTCAGCTGAGATTGCACAGCTTACAAGCAGACTGTCTCTTTATGAGAAAAGGCAGCAGCGTCGACAGGATATGTTAAAACGGATTAATGCTTTCTTATTGGAGGAGGAAGCAGACAACCTCTCACTCCAAGAAGCTGATATAGCATCACAAAAGGGAGTACTTTCCCCTGAAGTCTGTTCATAACATTTCCTCGACTGCTCCAAAATTCACAAAGACACCAGTTAATTTTCCAGAATCTCAGCCTGATATAATGACTCCCAAACAAAGAACAGCCGAATTACCTCCGATCTCACATGTCCCAGTTATGCAGAATGTGGTCCATGGTGCCATAAGAACTCAGTCTGCCCAGCAAACACTTCCACTGAATGAAATGAGTTCAGTCCACTCGATTCCATCATCATGCTTTGTGTCTCCACAATTCCCTACAGCTCCTGATACTGCTCTACAAGGACAGTTACTCCCACAAAGTCAATATGAAGGAAAGTCACCTCCTGAACTTAGAAGGTGCTTAGGAGTTGAGGGCGCCCCCTTTTGGTCCAAGCAGCAATGGGCTACGAATCCTCCAACTGGATTACATTCGATGCAACGCCCTGTACCTTTGGTTTATACTGACTGTCAGCCCAATTATCCTGGTGCACACAGTGATCACTACCCAGCACAACAAGTAACTTGGCCACAGTATGGCAATTATCAGGCAGCTCCTCCACCTCCTATTAATTTATATGGAGCGCCAAAACCTTCCATACCAGACTTTGCTGTAGACAGTGAAAAGGATTTCGCTAATCTGAAACTAGCTTTGGATAATCTACTAGACTCTCATCCTGAGCTGTCAGAGAAATACAAATATCACGTGCTACTTGAACATCTTAAGCTTCCAGAGGCTCAAATGATTGGACAGTCTTGTCGACATGAAGCTCGGCCATATACAGCAGCAATGCAGGCTCTACAGTTGCATTACGGACAGCCACATCAATTAGCACAGAGCGAAATAGCAGCCATACTCAACGCTCCAGATGTGAAAGTCGGTGACGCTAGTAGTTTGCAGTCATTTGCCCTAAGGGTTCATCTTCTTGTGAGTATGTTGCTGTCCCTGGAGGGCCCAAGAGGCATTGAACTCAGCTGTTGTTCCCATGTAGACAGGCTCCTCAGCAAACTTCCCAAGTATCTCAGAGACAACTTCATTGAGTTCCTACAAATGCAAGGCAAGCTGAATGTCGCCAGTCTCAATCCATATAATCTTCAGGACTTCTCTGGTTGGCTGCAGGGTAAAGCTCAACAACAGCGTCTATCCAGTAGACTAGTTGAACGTTATCAGAGAGAGAAATCCTCCTACTCACTTCAGGGAAGGGCTTCAACTCGATCAAAAGGACAGGGTGCTTCAGTCTACCATGGAACAGAGCCTCAAATTGTCGAGGCACCTAAGCCGGTACCTCAGCCCCCTCAATGGAAGAAATCCAAAGTCCATTGTCTATTCTGTCACAGCAAAGAGCATTACATAACCCAGTGCTCTGAAATAAAGGAGCAATCTACAGAAAACCTCATGCAATGGATATCAGAAGGGAAACGATGCTGGAAATGCGGCCGTTCACACCGTCCAGAGGACTGTAACCTAAAGAAACCATGTGGAATCTGTGGTGAGATACATCTCCAAGTCCTCCATGGAATCGCTGAACAGAGAGCCAAGGTTAAGCCCACCAGCGCGTTAAACAGTAGGATCTACCTCACACCTTCCAGTCCCTCAGGTCGAGTACTACTGAAGGTTGTACCTGTGCTTTTACATAATAAGGACAGAACAATTGAGACCTTTGCAATATTAGATGACGGTGCAGAACGTACCATGCTTTTACCTGCTGCTGCTCAACAGCTTCACCTGGAAGGGAAAGAAGAAACCCTAGCCCTACGCACTATCCGTCCTGATGTCACATTCCTAGCTGGCTCAGTTGTTACCTTTGATGTGTCCTCCAGAACCAATCCAGGAGTCAGGTACAGAATCCAGAATGCCTTCACTGCAGATGGGATTAGATCTAGTGGAACAGAGCTACCCAATCAAAGCTCTTCGACGTCGATACGCCCACTTGAGAGATATTCCATTGCAGTCATTCAAGAATGTTCAGCCCTTGTTGCTGATTGGCTCAGATAATAGCCCTCTGATCACTGCGGTGAAAACCGTTCATGTAGCCACTCAGGTTGGACCAGTTGCAGTCCGCACAAAACTAGGCTGGGCTCTTCAAGGCCCTGAAGGTCTTCAAAATCGAGCAACTTCTACTCAGAGTTATTTTATCACCGCATCAGCAACATATGACACCCTCTATAGAGATGTCGAACGACTGTGGCAGCTAGATTCTCTACCTTACCGCAGTGAAAAGCTGATGACTCGTTCTAAACAGGACCAAGAGTCTATTAAAATCCTGGACAGCAAGACCTGTAGGGTGTCAATCGACGGAATTCAACGCTATGCCACTCCCTTATTAAGAACTGATGATTCCCCCAAGCTAAATGCTCCGCAAGAATCTGTGCTTGCTAATCTCCGCAGTACCGAAAGGAGACTCAAAGATCAACCAGAGAAGGCAGCTGCCTATCGAGGTGAGATGAATAGACTGATTCAAGCAGGTTATGTAAAAGAGATCACGGCTAAAGAAGTTAATGAATCCGAGGAGTCTTGGTATCTGCCACATCACCTTGTCTACCATAATGGAAAGGCACGTCTGGTGTTCAATTGTTCATTTGTATACAAGGGTACGTCCCTTAATGAGCAGCTGCTGCCAGGACCAAACCTGGGACCATCCCTCCTTGGGGTCCTACTGCGATTTCGACAGCACAGTGTTGCAATCAGTGGAGACATAAAGGGTATGTTTCACCAGGTTCGCCTGTTACCCGAGGACAGACCCTTACTGAGATTCCTTTGGCGGGATTTGCAACGGGAGATTCCACCACAAGTATATGAATGGCAGGTGCTGCCTTTTGGGACGACCAGTAGTCCCTGCTGTGCTATTTATGCACTACAAAAACACATCAAAGAACACCCACACAGCACTCCTGACCTCATCCAGTCTGTCGAATCCAGTTTCTATGTTGATAATTGTCTGGAGAGTCTACCTACTGCTGCAGCAGCCAAGACTAGACTGGATGACTTGCGGGCAATAATGGCGGATGGTGGATTTGAAATTAGGCAGTGGACGAGCAACCGATCATCAGTAGTGGCTCACTTACCATCTGATGCTAGATCCCAGGACATGGAACTGTGGCTGGAACACCATCGGTGTGACCTTCAAGAACCCACATTAGGACTCTGCTGGAATTGTGAAACAGACACACTGGGTTACAGATACAGACCTATAGAGCATTCAGTATTGACAATGCGAACAGTTTACAAGATACTAGCGAGTCAGTATGACCCTTTGGGTTTCATTACGCCTTATACCACCAGAGCCAAGATTCTCATACAGCAGCTGTGGTCAAAGAAAAGAGACTGGGATGATCCAGACCTCCCTGCAGATCTGCGTGAGTCTTGGAACATCTGGGAGAGTGAATTACCACACCTCAGCACAGTTTCAATCCCGCGTTGCTATGTTCCCGTAGCAATGGATAATCCTGGACTTGAGCATCACCTCCATGTTTTCTGTGATGCATCAGAAAGGGCGTATGGAGCGGTAGCATACCTTTCTACAACTCATGAGGGCCTCACCAATGTCTCATTCATTATGGCCAGGTCTAAAGTGGCCCCTAAACGTCAACAGACTATGCCACGATTAGAATTGTGTGCGGCGCTGGCCGGAGCACAGCTGGCAAAATTAATCCAGACAGAATTGTCATCCTACTTGCAACAGACCACACTATGGACGGACTCTACAACTGTCCTAGAATGGCTACAATCAGAGTCATGCCGGTTCAAGGTATTTGTCGGCACTCGAGTATCAGAAATACAGGAACTGACAGATCAGCGATCATGGCGTTATGTCGACTCACTTAATAACCCAGCTGACGACCTGACACGAGGCAAAACACTTCTAGAGCTTACTGTACCCAGCAGATGGAGTAACGGGCCATCTTTCCTTCTGCAAGCTCCAGATAAATGGCCTAAGAAACCACACATCACTCAGTCATCTAAGTCCAACGAACTGAAAGGTCTGACATTCTGCAGTTTTGCATCAGTACTGCAGAATATTCCAGATGCAAACCAGTTTGATTCATGGACGGACCTTGTCGAGGCTGTACGTCAGCAATGCCATGGGGCGGCAGAGCCAAACCAGACTCAGTTGATTAACAGTTACCGTGAAGCAGAAGCTATTCTCCTGCGAGCCTGCCAAGCACAAAGTTTTTCAGAAGAGCTTGTATCTCTAAGAGCAGGCCAGCCAGTTCATATCAGCAGCAAACTCAGAAATCTAGCACCAGAGCTGGACCAAACAACGGATCTCATCAGAGTAGGGGGGAGGCTACGGCAGTTACAGCAGGTCAGTGACCTTGATATCCATCCCATTGTCCTTGATCCTCGTCATCCTGCTACCATGCTTCTTATTAAAGACTATGATGAACGGCTGCTACATGCTGGCTCTGAAAGATTATTCGCCGAAATCAGAAGACAGTATTGGATCTTGAGAGGTCGACAAGTCATTAAAAAGTACCAACTTCACTGCCCAGAATGTCAAAAATGGAGAGCACAGCCTAAAGTACCTCAAATGGCAGATTTGCCAATGGCTCGCCTCCGCATCTTCCGCCCACCTTTCTTCTCAACAGGTGTTGACTGTTTTGGGCCATTCATTGCGAAGATAGGCAGACGAAATGAGAAACGGTGGGGAGTGATTTTTAAGTGCCTGACGACACGTGCCATTCATTTGGATCTTCTTAATTCACTGGATTCAGATGCCTTCTTACTAGCCCTCCGCAGGTTCATTGCCCGGCGAGGCAAACCAGCAGAAATAATTTCTGATCAAGGCACGAATTTCAAAGGAGCGGACAGGGAACTCCAGACAGCTTTCAAGGAATTGGAACCACAGCTTCAACAAAAACTGGTAAATTACCAGATTGATTTCAAATTCAATCCCCCTAATGCACCACACTTCGGAGGAGCATGGGAGCGGGAGATTCGTTCCATCAAGAGTGCACTCCAAGTCGCTGTGGGAACTCAATCACTGTCAGAAGACGTACTTCACACCATCCTAGTTGAAGTGGAAGGTATTCTTAATTCAAAGCCTCTCGGATACGTTTCAGCTGACGTGGCTAATCCCGACCCTATAACACCAAATATGCTTCTCATGGGGCGGCGGGACGCTTCTTTGCCACAAGCGGTTTATGCTTCTGAAACCATCGGACGCCGTAGATGGCGGCATTGTCAGAACTTAATAGATCAGTTTTGGATCCGTTACCTACGAGATTACCTGCCAACCCTTCATTCCCGCTACAAATGGCAGAAACCAACAGAGCCCCTTACTCTGGATACAGTGGTAATGATAATTGACCCCAATCTACCACGAGCCCAATGGCCTATAGGTCGTGTGGTGAAACTCATTCCGAGCAGAGATGGCTGCATACGAACTGTTGAAATTCAAGTACGGGATAAAATCTACACACGACCTGTAGCCCGCCTTGTCCCTCTTCCAGGACTTCCAGATAATACGGAAAATCTACAAACATAAAGAATTCTACTACTTGACACATTTGCTGCTCAAATGTGGGGGCGGCTGTTCTGAATTCTTCATGTTCGGCATAATGACGAACATGCGCACAAAATTAACGCTGCACGTGATGGAATAGTGCACAATCTGCGCAGTTGCGCAGCCTACGCTGATTTAATAGACTGAGAATAAGCGTAGCACTATAGAGTTGCATCAGCCGTTCTGACTGGAAAGTTCTCCGGATTGCTCGCATTATAAGGACATTGTATGAGTAACGGACAAGTAAGTCCAGTGTTATTTGAATATAAATGTTATATTGCAAGTAGATTTGTTGCAGATGCTGTATCTAAGTTTATTTAATTATATTAATGCGACCTATTTACCGCTCGTGAATGACGCGCTGTATTGTATGCCGTCAATCCTTTGAAGTTAAATATAGCAATAGATCGCTGTGACTTGTATAAGAAGAAGATATTTTATGTTGTTTATTATTTATATCTATAATGTGACAATTGATTCATCTGCTAATTATTATTTTTATTTTATTGTTCTAGAAAACCTTGCATATGTCCATCTATGTTGATGCCAGAGCAATCATTAAAAGGCTATCATTGAGACATGACTCTGTATTCTCTGACAAGAATACTGTAGCGGTCAGTGCACATTGATCCAGCAATAAATCCTAATTCAGAACATTATGTATATATAGTAGAAGTTAAAATCACAAAATGAAAAAAAAAAAAATAATAAAAGCATTAATTGGAAGGCAATCTGGCAGAAGCTAGATATTAATATATATTTATATATTAATATTTCTCTGATTGTCCTTGTAAGGAACAAGAAAGTCATATACACCTAGGATGGCTTGAGGGTGAGTAAAGCTTGGGGTAATTTTGACTTGATCACACTTGATTTTCAGTGGTGACAGACAATGTGTGACCTTGAACGCCAAACCCTGAACTTCCATCATTTGCTGATCTTGCATGTTCAAATGATTTAAAAGTTTTGCTATTTTGTTAAATATTCTCAAAAGTGTCTATGGCATCTTTAATTCTGTCCACAATCTTCTGAAACTGAGCAGCGGTTTCTCTCATCTGAAGAATAAACTTTAGCGTTTCTGATTTGAATTCTTCTGCTTTCCTCTCGTCTGCTGGTTGATTCATTTCAGAGAGCTCTGTCGAATCTTGAAAGATGCTGTAAACATCAAGAGCGAGAAACAGAGCCGAGAGTGCGCCAGTGAACGCTGCCGTCGTACGGAGAGATGAGGCTGTCGCACGTGCGGCCTGTGCAGGCACACGGAGAGCTCTGACAGTCCGTACATACACGCGGATTTCTTTAGCAGCCTCTGCACACATCTTCCCAATTTGAGCTACAGATGCGATCCTTAAAATATCTGCAGCACCTTTTGCTGCTTTCTGAAATTCATGCTGCTTTAATGTCTCCTTCAGAAGTTTGATATTCTCTGTGATGTCACCAATTTTATTCAGAAGCTCAAACATTGGATTGATTGTGTTCAGGAAATCATTGACGATCTTCTCAATCGTCTCGCGCAGATTTTTCTGCTTGATGGTGTTAGTGATGTTCGACGCTCCACCCGTGACTCCTCCAGCGGCTCCAACAGCTGCGCCAACACCAGTAACAACCAAAGAAGCACCTAATGTGAACGGGGCCAAAGCCAGGCCTGCGAGTGCTGCGATTCCTCCCGCTGCTCCGATTGATGATCCTACCAAACTGCCCACTGTGGTGTTCTTGTGCATGGATTCCAGGTAATCTGTGATGTCATTCAGATCCTTTATTTGGTTTGTCAGAGTTTCATGATTTCTGTCAAATTCTGACTTGAGTTCTTCAATGCTTCTTTTCAGTTCATCAAAGGTTTCATGTTTCCTGCAATATCAAAGCTTTTATCAGGATTAAAGAGTGTTTGAAATTTGTTTTGAGTTATTTTTTAGTTTATAACATATTGGGTAATGTGTAATTAATCACTTGTAATTGTGTAATTAAAGAACTTGTACAAGTATTCAACCACTATATCAGGGGTGGCAAACATTGGTACTGGACACTCGATAAAAACCTGCCTATTGCTTCCTAGTACAACTTCAGACCTTGATTATCTTGTTCAGGTGTGTTTGATTAGGATTGAAGCAAAACTGTGCAGGATTGTGGCTCTTCAGAACCGACGTTTGCCACTCCTGTACTATATATTTGCCATGATGTAACATAAAAATATTGTACTTCTAATGACACCAATAAACTAAGTCAAAACTTACCTTTGAAGAATGTCTCCAGGTTGATTTCCATTACCTGCATGTTAAGCAAAGATTATGGTAATACATAATTATGATGATAAAGCAATATAAGTAACTTTTAAACTTGTCTATATTTTCAGTTGCCTAAAATAGTCGCATTTGCAACCAAAATATTAATTTGCAACAAAGTAATATTTTTTTGCTGAGATCACCACTGCCGACAATACAAGTTTACATTATAAATTACGTCAATTTGCTTTGATTTAAAAAAAAAAAATAAATAAAAATTGTGTAATGCCTTTTTATGTGCTTGTTTTGTGATAAGTAGCCTACAAACCCTGGCATTAAAAAAAGCATTAACTTTGGGACGATGGAACTGGAATTGCCTAGAAATGTATGTCATACTTCCACCACTTTATTGCTCTTTAAGTGTTTTTTTGTTTGTTTGTTTTTTTAACCATCTGGAACCTGTTGTGTTTGACAACGGAGGGCTGTTTCATAAAACAAGATTAGAAAACAAGCCAGGCTTATTTTACTTAGACTTTTTGTCAGCGAATTCTGTTTCATAAAACAAGATTAGAAAACAAGCCAGGCTTATTTTACTTAGTCAGACTTTTTGTCAGCGAATTCTGTTTCATAAAACAAACTTAAATTAGTTTAAACTCAGTTACTCTGGCAACTTATGCTGGGAAACTAGCCTGGTCCGGAATAGGCTGACTGTCAGGCTAAGCTGAGCTTCTCTAACACTGACCAATAGCAACGCAATGATATTACAACTGACTCTCTCACATACAATTATTTGACTTTATTAACATATATATATATATATATATATATATATATAATACACACATTTACTAAATAGTGCTAAATAAAAAAATATTGGTGTAAGTTTAAGGCATTTTTTTTATTAAAAGGTAAGTATGATGAGAAACAAAACATTTAAAGAGAAGTAATTTCTTAAAATTAAGTTTTATATAGCCGACTGAATCATTCTCAGACTTAATAACAATGGAAGCACTTGGGAGAGAAATGTCAGAGACTTATTTCTTAGCACAGAAGAATACAAGAGGATTACCAAATCATTGTTTTAAGTGTGAAAATATAGTAAAAGTAACACAGAAATTCAAAATCAATAAACCTGTGACAAGGCCCCTGAAACAATCAATCATTTGTAAGCTTTCATTAAGTGATGAGTGATTTTTTTGCTAGACAAAGAGCAGGAGAAATACCAAGTGAGTGTTTCAGAGCCAGCAAAAGCTATGAAAAGAGTGACAGAGTAAGATGCAGCCTGCTGAAGTGGCATGCATGGATGTTGTTCACACTGAAACTACCCACTGTAGTCAAAGCACAATAAAGTCTGCTAGCCTTTTCCAAGGCCCATATTTAATCTATACTCTGGTCTCATATATATATATATATATATATATATATATATATATATATATATGGAATTCAGGTTGATTGGTACACTTTTTGCTATTGAAATGACTGGGAAAAAGTGTACCAATCAACCTGAATTATATATATATATATATATATATATATATATATATATATATATATATTATATATATATATATATGTGTGTGTGTGTGTGTGTGTAAAACCTACAGGTTTTCCCTTCTTACTGGCTAAATGTTTTGTGCCCAATATATAATTTTTTTAAAATATATGAATAGCCTACATTTCTCTCTGATTTTGTTTGGCAGTAGTACTCTTTATGGTTATTAGAAGAGCAGAAATTAAAATCACAAAATTAAAAATTAAAATAAATATGCACAGACTCAATTTTAATTGGTAAGATGAATCTAAACTCAGTAAATGGCCCAAAGTATTGATTTACCCCATTACAATAGTCCATTTACAGTTACTATCATAAAAATACACTTACTTGTAAATAAGGCACATTTAATGTCCAACATATATTTTACGAAATGTATATTTTAGAATTATTGCGCTTCTATTGTCCCCTGTTTAGCGTGATGCGCGCAATGTATGTTCAGTTTAGCCGCAAAATTCATATTTGCATGACTTTCTAATATTTACAGATGGAGAATAAACTTGTGAAAAGTAAGTTTGCACTGAGGAAAACACCATGTCTCAAACGCATAAAATAGCACAAAATGTATGCAGTTTCCTATGGTGGATCGATTTGATCCATGATCGACCTCTAGGGCTGCTTAAAAAAAGCGTTATCTTGACTAGGTAAACCTGGATCGAATTAGCGGGACTGCGTGAACTTCAGTTACCTTTTATGAAACCGTTTTAGCCCAAACTCATTTGTTAGGTTAACTCAAGTCAGGTTTTGGAGTTTAATCCTCGCTTTTCTTAGCATCTTTTATGAAACAGCCCTCGGGTTGTGATTTCTGAGCATCATTTGTTGTTGTAATTGAACAAGATTAATCCATTTCCCTTTGGCTTTTCCTGTTAGGGGTCACCATAGCATAATTATCCACACATTGTCTTTTTCACCGGATGCCAGTCCTGACACAACCCAACACTGAGACTGCACTAACACATTTAGCATATCCAGTCCACCTAACCTGCATGTCTTTGGACTGTTGGGAAAATTGAACACAACATATATGTGAATCAAAAATTCATTATGCAATTTACTGACTCACTGCTGAATGAAGGAGGATCCCCTTGGCTGCTCAATGAAGGAGGATCCTCTTGGCTGCTCAATGAAGGAGGATGCTTTAGGCTGCTGAATGAAGGAGGATCATCTAGGCTGCTCAATGAAGGAGGATCATCTTGGCTGCTCAATGAATGAGGATCATCTTGGCTGCTCAATGAAGGAGGATGCTTTAGGCTGCTCAATGAAGAAGGATCATCTTGGCTGCTCAATGAAGGAGGATGCTTTAGGCTGCTGAATGAAGGAGGATCATCTAGGCTGCTCAATGAAGGAGGATCCCCTTGGCTGCTCAATGAAGGAGGATGCTTTAGGCTGCTCAATGAATGAGGATCATCTTGGCTGTTCAATGAAGGAGGATGCTTTAGGCTGCTGGAATCAATGGAAGTCAAACTGTCCTTGATGATCTGCCATTTCTAGACAGAAGTTTAGTTCCCTCCCTTTACAGTCAACAGTTCCTTAACAAGGAATAACAAAATTGATTTATAAAATTGTTAATAATTCTTTGCCACATTATGATTGTTGAGACCAAAACACACACTATAGTCTACTTTATCAGGTGATCTCAACCTGATTCTGTTTACTGTCAACTTTTGTAATGTAAACACACTGTAATATTATTAAAAACAACATTAAAGGTGCAGTATGTAAGAATTCTGTCAGCTAGAGGTCAATAGAGGCCTATTCAAAACAAAGGCGTAGCTTGATGACACCAAGTTTGAGCGCGGAATCTTGGGACATGTGGTCTTCACATCACAGCCGGTGGAAAAGAATTGGGATAGGACTCAGGAAGAAATCATGTTCATGGATGTGATTATTAACGTTACTGTAGTATGAAGCAGAGCAGGAGCGAGTGTTGTGGAGCTGAACAAGCAGCTGGAGTGATTGAGCAACACACGCCTCATGAGCAGCAGGACTTTTATTATGACACAGTCACCGGCGCCGCTTCCGCTTTTCCGGTCATGAGTATGAGGTAACGCAGCTCTGTTTATCATATTAGATACATTTGAATGATGTTATAACATTACTCTGTGCTGCTGTGAGACACTGTTACACACTGCAGTAAGATAGATCGATTTTACAATATCATATTAAATGCTGGATGGCTTGTGTTGATAAATGGCATGCAATTAATTTTAAAACCATATTGTATGATGGAGAAAATTCTGTATTACTGTTACTAAAAATAAAGCTGCATCTGATTATTGTTACAGTAGTTCTCCAAGGAAGATGAGGAAGGCAGGTTCAAAGACGATAATGTAGTTTAATCTCACAGAGTAGTCAGGAAACATAGAACACACGTAACATACAACAATACCGGACGCTAGACCAAAGACGGGGAGGAACTTAAATACACAATACTAATGACAAACAGCTGTGGGTGTAATCAGTGTCCATGGCGAGTAATGAGTGGTTGGGAACAGAACACAAAGGAGCACATGACAGTCAATGACAACCAGGACAATGACTACTCCCGCGACGTCGCTGGCGTAGGAGAGACTGCGGCAATGTACAGGCGACGATCGGCGGAGGTGGAGCTGGAGATCCCGAGGCTGCGGTGACGTCGGCTTGACCAAGAACAGAGGCGACTCTGAGGGGAAGGAGGAGCCCTCTGTAGCTTAAGGCAGTGGTTCTCAACTCCAGTCCTCGGGACCCACTGCTCTGCACATTTTGTATGTATCCCTTATTTAACGCACCTGATTCAGATCATCAGCTCATTAGGAGAGACTCCATGACCTGAACTGAGTGTGTCAGGTAAGAGAGACATACAAAATGTGCAGAGCAGTGGGTCCCGAGGACTGGAGTTGAGAACCACTGGCTTAAGGGGTGGAGGGAAGGAGTGTAAACGACTTCTCGTAAGTCCGTTGCGGAAGAGGAGGGATGACTAACCAAGGGGGAGGCGGCCAGATGAGGGAGACCGAAGGAGCCGTCAGTCGGAGGGTCTCCGGCGGAACTGAAGATGGGAGGAGCCTGGATGGAGCCGGCAGGTCGACGGGCCGAGATGGAGCGACGAGGTCGGCAGCTGGAGGCAAAGCCACCAGAACCTCTGGCCTACGTGCTGCTGGTGGGAGTGTGACCTGTGGCTCAACGTCACAGGGGTTCCCCGGAGACGGCGCAGGGCAGATGACATCCAGCAGCGATGTTGCAAGAGGACTGGCTGAGCGAGGTGTTGACTGCTTTGGTAGAGAATCTGTAAATAAAACACAGTCCATAGAAATGTCTCTGTTAAGTAACGAAGATGAACATGACGGGTGGGTCTGGGTGGGAGTTGACTCATCGCTGAAGTCAATCAGCCAGTCCTCCCTCTCCGTAGTCGATTCCCCCTCGTCCGCAGATGTCGTGGGCTCACACCCCTGGTCAGACGTCAGGTGGAGTTCCAATTCCAGGGCGCGGGTCACCTCTTTCCTCGGGGTCTCGGGATCTGGCTGACCTGTAGCTGCCGGTGGTAACTCTCCGTCTGCAGGGGGCTCGCACGAATACTCCGCAGTCCGTGGGGAAGATACGGGCTCTGGGTCTGGCTGTGCTCTGGATCGGGGACGAACACTCTCCAGACTGTATTCCCTCCAGCAAAGTAAGGAGGTGTCTGGAAGGTCCACGGGACGATGGTAGTTGGCCCTGATCCAGAACAACGACTTCAGGGTTTCGTCATCATAGGGGCTGGCGAGTGCAACACAGATGAATTCTTTGGTGTACAAACAAAAATCATGTCCGCATAATCCATTTTCTGTCTTGGTCCGGTATTCTGTTACAGTAGTTCTCCAAGGAAGATTATAATGTAGTATAATCTCATAGAGTAGTCAGGAAACAAAGAACACACGTAACATACAACAATACCGGACGCTAGACTGAAGACAGGGAGGAACTTAAATACACAATACTAATGACAAACAGCTGTGGGTGTAATCAGTGTCCATGGTGAGTGATGAGTGGCGGGAACAGAACACAAAAGAGCACGTGTGTAACGGAGGGTAAAGTCCACTGAAGGCGAGCGCAGTTTTGAACCCAAGTGCAGTTTTATTGAAGTGTTCCAAAATACTAAACATGAACAAAAACAAAAACAAAAACAAAGACTTGACGTGACGTGACGTGACGTGACTTGACAATAAACACTAACACTCACCATAGCGGGTTACAATAAACAAAGCTAGACAAGAGTACAATGAAACATGAGGGCTATTTATACAAAGGGACTAATGACAAACAAGGAACACCTGTGAACAATGAAGACGATGGACCAATGGAAAGACGGAACTGAAATCACATGACAATAACAACCAATCAGAACATGACACATGAAACAGGGGAAGCACATGACATGAACACATGAGGGCAATGGAAATCACATGATACAAAACACATGGCAAAACAAACAAAGCATAACAATGAAAACAAACCATAAACTGTGAACCTGAAACAAAACTAAAACAAGACATGACATGACATGACATGACAACGTGACAGTCAATGACAACCAGGACAAGACGGTGAATGTAACAATTATGCTATGTTAGCTTCTTCACAAAATAGTATTTTTCTCTGAGGCATGGTAAAGCATGGTACTCACAAAAAATCAAGAAAATTAGATTTAAACAATAGGACTAAACGTGTTGAGCTATATATAACAATAATTTTTTTCTGTCTATACATATATATATATATATATATATATATATATATATACAGTTGTTCCCTTGTCTATTAAAATGTGTAATATATTAAAGCGTCTTTGGTGTTTCCATGGTTTCTACAAAACAAAACCGGAAACCGAGGATAACGCGGGTATGATGCCATTGATAGGCGACTCCTCACACTT